>NC_020400.1:102712-222872 GCF_000321355.1 Plasmodium cynomolgi strain B
TGCCATGTAAATTTATATATGTTTATAACGCTGTGCCAGCAACGCCGTATTAACCTTTGCGTACCTTACTGATTCGACATTTCAACGTTTAGTAGCCCTTTTTTTGCGAAACGCAATTTATCCACCAACTTATACAGAAAAATCCAAAATGGCAGTAAAAAAAGTGGGAAAAATTGTAAAGAAGAGAACAAAGAAGTTCACCCGTTTTCAGTCGAACAGGTTTATGCGTGTTAAGGTAATCACAAAATAACATAAAAGGAAGGGGAGAATGGGAGGGGAGAGCAAGTGATACTTTCTTTATAACATAGATATATGCCCATACATGTGCACATACCCTTTGTTGACATGCGCACGTACGCTTATGTAACTACAAAGAGGGAGGAACTGTTTTTGTACACAACTGATCTCAGTGGAACTTGTATGCAGTAGAAACCCAGGGATGGCGACTAGAAACATATATTAGTATGTGCCTAGTGGAAAATACACATCCGTATGGCTTTTGTATACCTGACCCAATGCATCACCTTTTGCGCGTACTAATTGTGATAAATACATTTTGGAGCAAATCTCTCCCCCTCCCGAATTCACCTTTCCACGAGTTCATACACATGGCGTACCTATTACCGTATCCTTATGTGCGGCATGATTTCATGACATGTGTATATGTCACGCGCACATTTTTAATGCTTGCATGAACACACCCTACAACACCTCACCTTTGCTTCTTCCGCCCCGCAGCCTGCATGGAGAAAACCAAGAGGTATTGATTGTCGTGTCAGAAGAAGGTACAAAGGAACGAATTTAATGCCAAGTATTGGCTACGGAAGCAACAAAAAAACGAAATATTTGTTACCAAATAATAAGTACAAATATATAGTAAGAAATGTGAGAGAAATGGAACCGTTAATTATGAACAACACAAAGTACTGTGTGCAAATTGCTCATAATGTTTCGAGTAAAAAGAGAAGGGAAATCATTGAGAGAGCCAAACAAATGAACGTGTCGGTTATTAATGCCAAAGCTAGGTTACAAAAAACGGAAGAATAAACCGAATTTTCGCGCGTTATGTACCTATATGTTATGTATATATACCCTGTGCTTATCGCGCAATGTTTATTTTTATTCCTTTTTGCTTATTAATTTTTTTTTTCCCACAACTTTTAACATAATTATAAAAATAAACGTCGAAACGGAAAAGCGGTAAAAGGGCCACCGTAAAAATATAGCTGCATCACGGTATAATAAAAATGACAGATTGGCGTCCATGTGGATGCAAAAAAAGGGATGCCTTTATATCTTTGGCCCCTTCCTTTCTGTCGTTTTCTTCAACAAGGGAGCGCATAAAAATTGTCATCCCATCGCAAATTCGCCACACTTGACCGATTAGATTTCCTCCCTTTGCCCGCATGTAGAGGAGGTAAATACTTATTTGAACTCTCTCCCTTCACCACGTCAGTCGCAATTTATATCTACTAATTAATTGGGCAAATGTGGAAAAGCATCCCATTATTTTATAATTATGAGGTGTAAAAAGAAACCCATTTGTGGTGCAAACAAATACACCCACGTGGGGTGTACGAACAACTGTGTGTGTGGAAAAAACAGATTAACACAAATAATATATACTTCAAACAAAATTTTGGGTATGTTTGTATGTTTAAAAAAAAAAAAAAGGGCCATGCGATTCAGCACTTGCAAAACAAACGCAGTACAGATCGCATGACTTATCACACCGCATTGCTCAGCAATACAATGTGACACAATTCGATGGTGCGTTCTACACGCATCGCACATTAACATAAAGCATGTGGGTGTTGGTACATCACTCGCCGCATTTATGAAAAGAAAAGGCGCGTTAATTAAAATAAATGCTATATAAAGTGTGCAAGTGGAAAGTACTCATACATATATTTTGCACCTGGCCATGTGTAAAAAAATTTGGGTAACATTTTAAATACGAAGTTGCAACTTATTTTAATTAATCTTTCCATTTTGTTACGCAGAGCGTTTACATCTAGCACATATGTACGTTTTTCTTTTTTTTTTCATCCGATTGTTGTACTCATTTTTCTTAATATTCGTCAAATGCAGTCCGCCTCTTCACACTCCCTTTTTTCCACGTTTTTCTTCTCACTTTTTTGGGCCTCTCCGCTTGAAATTGCTTTCTCTTTTGCGTCTTCTGGCTTGGCCTTGTTTTCCTCGTCAAGCTGCAATTTGTTCAGTTCCACATTGAGCGATTTTTCCACACGATCCAAATTATCCGCGTGGTCCGATTTGTTCCCCTGCTCGCTCTGCGTCAGGTCTGCATCCCCCTCGTCATCATCATCTAGGTCGTCTTCCTCCTCCTCCTCGTCGGAAAAAATAATTTCGTCATCCGTCAAAAGGCGCTCCATCTCAATTTGCTTCCTCCTTTCCTCCTCCAGCCTCATCTGCTCACACGCTTCTTCCCTCAATTTGTCCAAGTCGATGTTTGTCATGTCCACTTTTAACGAAGCTTCAATAATGTTTAAAAAGAAATCTCCAATTTTCTGCGCTTCCGACTTTTTATAATCATTGGGGAAAAGTTTTTGGTCTAATCGCAAAAGCGCTAGAAGCTTAGAAACGTCATTCGTATTCATAATTTCTAGTTCCAAAGTTCTGCACAAAGCAATACTATATTTAAACAAAAATATTTCTCCTTCTTTCAACAAGTGCTCAAAAAATAACATAAGCGATTCGAATGTCAAGACGTGCACATTGAGACCAATGAACCACTTAGAAACGAAGGCTTCGGGAGTTATCAAGTTTTTTATATGTTCATATAAATTTGGATGGAAATGATTTAAGATACTTAAGAACACACGAGAATCCCTCACGTATGCTTTTGGCATTGCCTTAAAATACCCTGGTAAGTAATATCTGTGTAAACCGGTAATAATTTTTACCACTTCCCTTGGTTCTAAAAAAAGCAACAAAAAGGAAGAGATAAATGATATGCCTTGGTGGTAATCATTCGTTATTGGATAAATGGATTGCAGCACTTCGATTAGTAGAGATCGATTTTCTTCCTTGTTAAATGTTCTTTCAGCGTCTAATTTTATTATCCTCAAAATTTCTTTATCATTACAATTTTCTCGAATCTCCACATCGATTTCCTCTTTAATGTAACTTAACATAATTTCGTAGAAATGTTCTGCACGCTTGCAAACATATTCGCAGTTCTCTTTGTTAATGTAATTTCCATTTCTCTTCAGAATAGGCGCGTCCTTCTCCTCATCCCAGAAATTTTTGCCCACGATCATTTTGCCCCAGATATGCCTATTCGTGCTGAACGGGTATAACTATATCGTTTTGCGGGCGAAGAAGCCTTTACGCGGGATTGTACACGTGGTTAAACTATATCAGCGTTTTGACTTGATTGCGCATAAGGTGACTAATTCTTGTGTACGTTTACTTGATCTGCTACTTTTCCCTTTCTTCCTATGTGCGTTTTTTTTGTTATTTTTTTCTATTCCCTTTCTTCTCTTCCCTTTCGTTCTCTTGCGTTCTTTAGGCTCACTTTTGTTCACGCGCTTTTGCTCCTCCTTCAATTACATTCAGCTTCGGTCAGTTCTTCTCTTACTTTGAAATAAACCACGGGGGAAGAAAAAAAAAAAAAAAAAAAACGGTTTTTTACCTTCTAAACAACCTTGCGGACATGCATATTCTCAATTAAACGCTCGATACGCATAACAAAACCTTTGGTACCTATTCTTTATTTTCTTACCCTCAACGAATTCGCCAAAAGCAAAAGCGTGCAAGCCGCGAAAATGATATGTGCGCAAGAATGCAAATATCTGGTCATACGTGCACGTATGTAAAAACGTATTGTATGTACATTTCTTCATGTACCATGTGGCATTTTCATTTCCCCCCCTTTCAAGCTTAACTTTTTTAACCTTTCAGCCTTTTTTTTTTTTTTTTTTTTCGCAATTTTAAGTGAAAAGGGATTGCAGTTTCGAACTTTTAATTTAAGAAAAGAAAAGGAGGTTCCTTAAATGGGGAATTAAAAGAAAAAAAAAAATCACCCTGATCACGTGTATATTTTATATTCTTTTTAATTCACGAAAAGGTATGCTGTGCGCCCTGCTAAATTTGTGACCACGCATATAGCTAGGTGCAAATATGAGATGCACAAAATTGATTTCCGAAAATTATTAAGGGAAAAAAATGAAAGCGGAGAAACCAAAATGTACATGTACGAAATGTACTTACAAATGTTGCATATTTCGAGGTATTTTTCTGCGTAAAATGAACATAGGGAATCCTCTAGCGATGCTATTTTTGAACCTACCCATTTGTAAGTTATGCTAACGTGTTATTCACTTCGCCAAATTGGATACCCTATTTTCTGTGTACATGCCACGTACAATTTTTTTACAGAAATGAACACATCTCACCGGTGAACGAATGGGTGAACGTCACCTCCGAGGTGATAAGTCCAACAAGCAGTTTTTCATTTTTTCATCTTTATTTTTACTTGCTTGTTTGCGTCATTTTACGCCACGCTGTTCTTTTTCTTGCAAAAATTAGGACTGGTAAATTAAAAAAATGTTCACTGGGTTCTGTTCGTTTTAAAAAGAAACGCGCATATTGTATGCATACATGTGCGTATGTGCTAAGTGCAAGTGGCCTCCAAAGGGCGGCTCAGTTACACACCCGAAGCGCACTTCTTGTGTACGAAAATGCTTCGCTTATCACAGGAGGTAAAGCAGCATAAACACATCTCACTAAAACAAAATGCGCACATGTAAAATGCTGATGCCCTTCAATAATTTAACAAAAAAAAAAGGAAAAAGGAAAAAAAAAAAAAAAATAAACGTACAACAGGGGAGTAAACAAAAATGCGTACAAGTCTATCCTACATGCATAAACACACACACAAGCGTACACTAGTGCACTCCTACATGCCCATGCATACGTATGACAAAAACTCATACGTGAAACAAATTTCTTAGAATGTCAAAGACGCTGTCAATTATGCTGAAGGAGGGAGGGAAAAAAAACAAAAAAATAATAATATCAAAATTTAGTAGCTTTTAACCGCCTCACTGTTCAAGCGGCAAAAATAATTATCCATGCGGTGAAAAAAAAAAAACACAGCAAATATATACATTCGCAAAAACTCCTTAGTGATAGCGTTACGCTTTAAGTTGTGTCTTACCTAATTTCAGCGGACTTCACTAAAAAAACCAATTTGTTTTCCTCTATTTTGATTTTTACCAACACTTTGTTGCTGCTATAAATGCAGGAAGTTAGGGCTTCGTTTTTGCTGACTTCCACCACGTTGGCGTTTAGGTTGTTCTGCAAAAGGATGAAAAAATGTGACAAAAATGTGTGCCATCAAAATGTGTCATCAAAATGTGACGCCAAAATGTGACGCATAAATGTCTCGCGGCGCGGAAATTAAAAAAAAAGCAGAACAGAATAAAAGACATATGTACACAAACTCCTCAACTGTGCCACGCAACAAAACCAACGAAGTCCTCTCTCGCCCCGGTGGAAAAACGCCCTACCTCAATTTTTTTAATTATCTGAAATATGCTTAACGTTGTCGTGTTTAAAAAAACGGCCTTCTTCTGACTGCTGATGCTGTTCCACAGATTTTTGTCCTGGAAAAAAATTAAAATAACGCAAAAATAGGCGGCGCACAAAACGCAGTAAAATGGCACAATTTTTCGTAAAAACAAAAAGACCACTTCGTAATTACGAAGCGCGATGAAAGTCAGCAGCACGGGGGCAAAGGTTATATTTTCAACTCTCTTTCTAAATATGATGGTTGCGGAAAATGACCACAATGTGTGGTGAAAAAATTGGCGCTTTTTTCTTTCGCGCTTTTTTCTTTGACGCTTTTTTCTTTTGCCCTTTATCTCTCTTCATATGGCTCCCCCCCCTTTAACGTAGTAGCTGTGGGCGCAATTAAAAGGTGTTTCAAAGGTACCTCCTCTTTACAGCTCCTATTTTCCTCTTCTTCCTCCATGAAGTCCCTTTTAGCAGAAGGTTCGCTCAAATCTAGCATATCAAATGCACACTTCGATTTTCTCATTTCGTCCAATTTGTTTGAACCGTTTCCCAAAAGGTTCGACGATGAGTTTTTCTTTTCCATATATTGACTGCTCGATGCAGCAGGTTCTCTTTGGAATTTCTTCGAACTTCTTCTCTCAGCAAAGTGTTTTTCCCTCTCATCAGTCCTGCTCTCATCAGATTTGGAGTTAAAATAATTCCTATTGGACAATAATGAGTGGCTTTTTTTACTTGAAAAACTGGAAGAGTAATTATTTCTCGAATAGTCAACTGAAGAATTGTTTGATATTAGACCATTAAAAAGAGCAGCTGCCATTTTTTCCTTCTCTGTTAGCTCGTTATGTGTTGCGGTTGCATTGCTATTCGAGCGGGAGCTTTCTTGTTTGTAAAAAGAGCTGTTATTATTATTGCTGCTGATTTCACGGTCGTGCTTGTAATTCCTTAAGTTGTGTATATCTCTTTCGTCAAACATTTCGTAATTCTGATCGTAGTAGTCTCCTATGTTATCTATTCTTTTTTCATTCTCTCTTCCGTCATTCCCTGGTTGATCATTGTCGTCATAGTTTCCTTCATTTTCTACTGTTTCGTCCTCATCCTCTTCTTCGTCTTCTTCCTCGTCCTCTTCTTCGTCCTCCACTTCGTCTTCTTCCTCGTCCACCTGTGCTCTTCCCTGTCCACCATATCTGCTATCATAAAAAAGTTCATCATTGTTTTGTTCCTCCTCCTCTTCTTCCTCCTCTTCTTGTTCAATTCCTCCTTGCGTGTGGCCAAATTTAGGAAGCCTTTTTTGCCCATCCCTTTTGCCTACTTTATTTCTGTTCACATTTTCATGGCTACCTTTCAACTGATAGGTTGGTTGGTTGTTCCCTTTTTTTCTTTTTCTTTTTCTTGCCATTTTTGTGGCTATTTTTCTCATTATTCTTCTTCCCTTCAATTTTACACGTTTCTTTTGTCCATTTTTTGGGGCCCACCACATTAAGCTTAAATGTTCTTTCCCTCTCTTTGGGGTTAGAAGTTTTATCCTCTAACGAAACATGCGCTAATGTGTCATACTTGTAACTCCTTTCATACGCAGAGCCGCTGTTGGACGTGTGGAAGGTATCAATGTGTACTCTGTTATTGATTGGTAATTCATATGGTGTGAAATTGAGCACGGGGACGCTGTTCTTAGCTGATTCGAAATTAGTTTCAGTTTGCCTTAACTCCTTCGTTATGTAGGCCTTACCTCCACTTGCCAAATGTTTATCCACGAAGGGATTTAAAAAGGACAGATTTTCATCAATGACGATTTTCTGCTTACTCGATATTGAGAATACATTTTTGATTAAGGTCGGGTTATTTAAAATGGAGTCGTATTCGTAACACCTCTGTTGCATGTCTGTGAGTCTGCTGTTTTTGTATTTCTCGATTAACTTCTTCGCAACAACATGGTCAGTTACATTATTGAAGCAACACAGTTTAAAAATCGCTGTAATTATGCAAGACTTGACTCTATCTGGATTGTTAAAAGTTTTCTCCAGACACTCACATAGCAAATCAATGATATCTTCAGTTGTGTAATTTTCTATATCGCACAGGTAGCTATACTCTCCTAACACCCAGCAAATAATTTGCATCAAAATGAAGGGAATGTTTTCGTTATTTTCCAGCATGGTTATGTAGGTGTTCACGGCATACTTCCTCAAATTGTACACATCATCGTTTATTTTTTTTCTTTTAATTCGTTTTGATCGTTTTTTCGATTGGATGCACCCTTAATGTGGTTATCACCAGTATGGCTGTTATCTCTTGCGAATCCGCCGCTTTTTCCATCAGGGGTAATACCCCCTCCCATGAGTACCTTCTCACTGTCATCAAGTGCCACGCTTACATCATTTTGCCCTAAGTCATAATTTCCACAATTAGGCTTATCATCTGGATGGCTACTAACACCTTCTTCTTCGCCTGGGGGCGCGGGCTCACTCAAGAACTCTCCCCTACTCCCCATCTCTGCAATGTTTAAATAAGCCTCATTTACATTTTCCCCTTCATTTGCGTAAGGTACATTACTGTTGTCGCGGTTGCGGTGATCGCCATCCCCACTACTAACCTCCTCATTCACTTCGCTGCGAACCAAATCGTCACCAGAGTCCGAATCCAGGCACATGGAGCTGTCCTTCAAGAGCTTAATAAGGGAGTACGAATAACTCTCATCGAGTAATTCACCCACGGACAAAAACAAAGAGTTGATGGTATTTAAAAACCAAATGTCGTCTGGAGTGTACCTTTCAATTAACTGAATAATTTTGCATGCCAAGTCATGCTTAAAATGAATGTCTAGAGAATTCTCCACGTGAAATAAAAGCTTATCCACAATTACTTTAACATTTAGAGGATTGGTCATTTGGTATAACAAATCTAACGTTTTCATTTTTAACGTTTCGTCTTTGTCTTCTAAGCAATCTACCACAGCTAGCTGGTGCTTCGATGCATACATGGGGTTAATCTTCACAATCAGAGCTAGTCCTGTAACGCCAACGTACTTAAGATTATGATTATCTGAGGAGATAAATCTTGATATGGATAGAGATGCCAACTCTAGCAAATGATGAGATGGGTATATAGTAGCAATAGTTTTTACACACTCGTATATAATAGCATAACCAACGTTTATGCCAAAGTCAGCTCTCTGCATCGTCTTCTGTAACACTTCGTACATTTGTTCTGATATCTTTTTATTTGAGTATCCGAGAACTCTAAAAATGGCTAGTATTTTAATTTGAATCCACGGAGCGGGGATTCTATGGTAATCGTAATCCTTGGGTAACTTATTTTCACATATCTGCTTGAGAATAGAAACTAAGTATGGCACTAACTTTATACAATAAGTAATGTCATTCTTGGCAATGCAAAAGATCAAATTTAATGACGCACCCATGACAGATGGATCGACATCGCACAATAGCTTCTTCAAAAAAATGTCAATTTCTTTTATCAAAGATGGATCTATTAAATACATTTTATGTAACAACATACAAACTTTTTTTCTTATCAGTTCGTTTTTATGATTTAATAAATTTTTTATAATTGGGAATATCGCTGGGATCATTTCACTGTTTAATAATTTACACACACAATTTAGGGCTGCCCAGATTTCCAAATGGTTGTCGCTTTTTAAATCCTTCTGTATTGTGTTAATTAGAAGTAGCATTAATTCATGGTCTTTATTTAGGAACAAATTGCACGACAGGTATCCCGTCCTCTTGCACAAGATGTTCTTCTCGTGCGCCAGCTTAACTGCGTGGATGTATGCGAAGGAGGCGTCATGCCCCAGCATTTCGATGTAAATCGCCCTGATCAGGTATTCCTTTATCTGTTTCTGCGGGGGGAAAAAAATAACAAGGTGTGCATCGGGTATACAAGCACATGTGCATCGGGTATACAAGCGCATGTGCATCCAGTATCCTCGCGGATGTGCATCTCTCGATAGCTATCTCTATAAAGGAGCACATCGCACAACTCTCTCCTGTGAGAGTTCACACAACGACCATGTGGTTCATGCCTCCTTTCACACTGTTTAATCCCTCCACGTGTTCGCACGGAAACCTACTACTGACGCATTCGGATCGGCAAACCTTGACTTGAGCAAAACGATCTCATTGCATATAATTCTGTCTTCCTCCTTCGCGAGAAAAAAAAGGAAGCACGGAGATGCGTGCATGCGTATGTGTATATATACATGTTTGTCATATGCGTGCACGTGTATGCGTATATATACATGTGTGTGCTATGCGTGCACGTGCGCGTCCCCAATGGGCAAAACCTCCGCACACCTGGAACGTCACAGCTTACCTGCTTCGAACGGGCCTCCCCAATCGATTTTGCTAAGTCGAAAAACTCCTTGGATAGACATGATCCCGTGAATCCAAGCATCTTATATATTCATTTAACTTTTCCTTTACTCTACAATTATCTCCGTCTATATGTCGCATATATCGCCAGTTTGTCCCTCTTACCCTTTTGCTATGTGCAAACTCTCCCTGCTTTGTATTTTTCCTTGTTTTTCTTCACAACCTCTTGCAGTTCAATTTGCTATGTCGGGTGCTTTCCCCAAGCAGTCTTACGAATGAAAACAAAAAGGAATAAGAGTACACCTACGCCCGTGGTGCGAACCCTTCCAATGGTAGCAACGGTTGCGGAGAAGTTAACAATTCAGGATGAGCTCTTAAAATTCGTAATGTTAAAGGAGGAAGGAAATACAAAAAAAAATTAGTTACATCATTTTTCTGTTCAGCGGTTCTGTGGATGGTGATATGGCGGATGCATAGGTCGTCGCGAGTTTTTCCACTGAGTTAGGATAGGGGGAAGGAGCGTGTAAAGAGGGCCAACCGTATAGGGGGTAATCACACACGGGCTAACCACCATATTACAAACAGATAAAGCATTGCGCACGTATAAACCTACTTTCATGCACGCGCGTGGCTACGAACGTACTGTATAAGGTGTGACTTGATAAAGGTATACCTGCATAAGTACTGATTTGAACGGGTGTACCCCTTTTAACGCATAGGTACGCACGTTGGCATGCAAAACGGCACGTTCACAAATTACCATCTCAGTGGAATACCCAGTCATCTATTCACTCACGCGATGTAACTCTTCTCCCATGTAATATTTTTAATTTGAAAATGTTGAAGGGGCAACTTACTTGGGTCACATAACACGGAAGGGCACAAATTACGTATCAATAAAAAAAAATGCACATCTTGTGTATAATAATTGTTAAGCGTACTTGCGGCAGAAGAATAAGAAAAGGCAAAAAATTGGAAGCCTGGCAAAAAAAATTGCCAAGATAAGCCATAAGGCATATGTTTGCTCTTCATGCGGAACGCATGTGCGGGATATGCAGCACGATCGATGCGGTTGGTAGGCATTCCTATCTCATATTTGCGGTTAAATTAAAGAAGAAAAAAAAAAAAAAAAACACATTTAATAATTATCATATTTATGGCTTAAAAAGAGTGGTAACCCTTTTCTCAGCAATTTTTTTTTTCCATCACATTTAAACCACTGCAACGTTTTAACCATTTTGAAAAGCGCAATTCGGCCAAATTACACAGGTGGCTGTGTTTTTTTTTTATGTATACTAAAAAATTTTTAAAGATAAAAATGGAGGTTGATAGGCCCTCCCTGATTTTCCTTTTCTGCGTTATATGGGCAATTTGTGGTGAGTCCATCGATAGAGCAGGAGAAAAATGTGCATATAGGAAGGGCCCCACAAAGTGCGCGTAAAAAGTGAGAAGGGGAAGGCGCATGGCCAGTTCCACGCCCATTCTAGCAGTACCTATTGTGCCATGGCTAAGTGTTACATGGCTTCAATCCCTCATCTAATGAAAAAATATTTTTAACCGTAATTATTGTTCCAAAATGGGAGTACAACCGATTAGACAACGCTCACCCTGCATCATGAAAGGGGTAGTTACGGCACACTGTTTTAAGGGCATATCGTCCAAAGCACATTTTCCATTTTAACCGGCGTATAAGTTCCTGGCAAATGTAGCCTTAAAATTGCAAACCGCGCGAGAGTGTGCAATGGATGCCTGAACTGCGCAACGTTTCTCGGCAAAATGCTGACCTAGGAAATGATATTAAATATCGGGAAGCACAGTGAGTGGCACGCGTGTGAATACGCCTTTTGTTGTTCTCTGTGAGAAGAAATGCACACGTGGGTCAGCTACCCCAGCGCAATGTTGTAAATTTTTCATTCGTTTTGCAGCCCGCTTTGCAGCGTGTATTGCAACTCCTTTTGTGGTAATTGACTGGACGCAAGAAAACGTACTGCCTTATATATGCTCCACTGCTTAATCAAAAAAATGAGTCTTCGCTTCCACGCATGATTTCACGTTACCACATGTCCCATCGCGCCATTTTATGTCCACCCCCCCGTGGAGTTTTTTTCATCCACCTGGGCACAGCCATGTACGTACACACAAATGAATACCCCCCCCTCTCCCTAGTTTGCATAACCTAAAATTAAGAAAACAAAAAAAAAACAGATAAAATAAAATAAAAAATTCCCACACAATTAAGCGAACATTATAAGGGTTTCCCCCCATTTCGTCCACCAAATTGTTCTTACCAAAATTGGTTGAAATTTCCTCCTTGTTAAAAAGTTACCAAACAAATCGTCTATGAATAGCTAAACATTAGTAAATTCATGCATTGCTTGTAAACTCCTTTGCACCTGTCGCCACCTCGTATCTCTCACGCCACATCTCACAAGCCATACGTCACTTTTGGCATATTACCCACACTGTCTGCTCCCCTTCTTTTACCAACCGAACCAACCATGAATTCGATAAAATTGGCCCTTCCCATCCTTCTACTTAACGTCCTCCTGAGTAGATGCGCCCCAGTATTCTTTAACAAAAATCTGGATAAATGGACAAAGGAACTTTTAAGGGTTTCAAAAAATGAATACAGCAATTTCGACGAAGCGAAAAGTTTTGGCGATAGAAAATATTGCGGTCAGTCCCTTAAGCACTTGGCAGGGTTAATCTTAGACAAAACGGATAAAGAAGGAAAGCTAATCATTGAAGGATCCATAGTTTCTAATAAGCTAATTTTAAAATTAGGAAATATAAAGGAAAAAGAAATAAGCATAAAGGATATACTTTTGCCAATAGAAACATTATCCAGCAAATGCATTAACATACGACAGGGTAAAAAAAAGGATGATTCTACCATTCTGTGTTTGGCTAGTAAAGTCCACAGGAACTTCTGGGTCAACTCTATAACTGATGCGGTTTTGTGCAAAATGACAAAAAATAGGGGAAAACTACCTGAGTATAACTATGCCCAGGGAGGCAATGACAAAGAGGAGGAGCAAAATGAGAAAGAGGGTGAAGAGGGTGAAGGGGATGAAGAGGGAGATCTGGAGCAAGCGGGCGAACCAAACGAATCACTAAAAAAGAAAGCAAATACCCAACAGAAGGAACAAAATATAGCTAAGAAAAAAATGATCAACGAAGAATTCGATGAAGAACAAGAAAATGAACCCAAGGGACTAAAAGTGCGAATTGCCAAAAGTAAATTCGGAAGTCCGCAAGTAAAAATCAACGGCAAAAGCGTCGACGAGGTTCAAAAGAACGGGTAACCAAAAAAAAATACATGTGCATCTCTGTGCATGTATTTGTCTTTATATTCCCATGTGTACATTTTTGCCAAAATTAGGCACCCTAAATAGTGCGTCAGTACTGTGGCAACGTCTTTCCAACAGTGTGTCCACTTCGAGTTGCCTCGCTTTTACCCTTAGGTCAGAGAAAGGGACAGAAGAAACGGAAAATCAGAACAACGATGAACCCATCGAATCGGATGAAGCTGGTGATGAAGGAGATGAGGAAGCAGAATGAAGGAGGAGAAGAGCCCCCCACCTCCCTTCGCACTTTCCCTTATTCCACTTTGCCACAGTTTAAATTTGTACTTTCATTAGCGTGTCTGGCTTGCATGCAAAAATAGCCCAATATACGTCACATGCAGTAGGGTGCCAAAAGAGTTGTTTCTCTAGATGCCTTTTAAATACACCTGCCCGCGAAACTGCGTCAAATGTTTGTTCCTCCGTTTGGCTATTCCGAACGGAACTTGTCATCACGAAAGGTGCAAAATGAAGAATGCCTTGTTTGCTTTTTTTTTTTTGTTTTTTTTTTTGTTTTTTTTTTTTGTTTTTTTTTTCTTTTCTACACCATCTCAAACGTGACGACTTCGCACGAACAAGGGTGTGTGTTACCCTCCAAATTTGGAGGTGCCCCCCCTCGCTGAAGCTCATTTTAAATGTTTACAACTATGAGCAGATACGGCCACATCTGCACATATATACACACTTACCTGTGATCCCCCCGCAAAGGAAGGGAGCGGTGAAACTGGACGACCTGTTCATCCGTAACATCCTCAAAAACGACCCGCACAAATTTGTAAAAACCGAAGGGAGACAAATACTCGCCACTGACAGATCGGCAGTTTCCAATGCAGCATATGGGACTGAGGCACGATTTGCACACTCCCACCTTGCGCGAGTCAATGAAAAAGGTCTGCTTATTCTGTCGACACCTGGTTGTTAATAGAATTTCCTCGTTCAGTTCCTTCTGGAGGTAGTACCCTGAGCTGTGAAAATGTTGATAATTCTGGTAACAGATATTGCTGTCCGTTTGGCACTTGGCTGTATTACCCATTTCATTGGTACCTCCTGATGCAGCCTTTTTTTTATCATTTGAGGAGGAACCACGTACCAAATTGTTCGTTCTTTCCCCATTTGTGACCTCATCAAGTATCTCCCCCTTCTGCAAAAAGTCCTCCCCCAGGTGTGTTAAAACTCCTAAGGCTAAATTCGAGCCTTTAATGGCAACATGAGAATTTCCATTTTCCCCCCCAACCAAACAGTGATAGGTAGATTTATTCACATACGCCAAATTTATGACAGCGAAAATTGCCCAACATGAAGGCAACACTATGCTGACGTTCAGGTATATATTCAAGTTGTTAGTTTGCTCCTTTTTTTTGTTAAAGAAAAATAACTTTCTGTTCTCCACAGACGTAACGGATAACGCGAACTGGTAGTCTTTCCTCTCTCGGTATGGATAAACGTGCACATCAAAAAATTCTGTAATTTCAAAGTGGACATACTTCCCCTTGTCTGAACGAGTGGAAGACGTAGATTTATCACTCAGGGAATCTACGCTGCCGTCATTTGGGGTCGTTCCTCCAAACAGGTTTGCAAAAAGTAGGTACCAATAAGAAGAACCGGGAGAAGCAGCTAACTTATCATAAGCAGGACATGCATATTCACACATAATTTCAGTGACAGATAAAGGCTTCGTCACCATTTTGAAGAAACAAATATAGGGAAATGGGTTAATAAACAAGCTACTATTTCCTACATATTTTATATCATCAAAGGAGCAAAAATTATGATGTCCCTTGAAACAGCCATTTATAAAGTAAAATTGCCCCTTTAAAGTTCCAACGACTGTTAGGTAATACCACCCCCTCTTCACATTCTTGATGCTGAATCCAGAAGAGTGGTAAAATGTTTGGCCCTGCTTGTTCCCCCTTTTGTAATTCTCAATACATCCGATAAGTAGCCTATCGCTAAAAACGCTTATATGTGAATCCTTTTCTCCACTAACTAGCGAAGAAAAAGAAACGTTTTCTTCTATGGGCAGGAACACCCAAAGGCATAGCGTATACCCGAACGGTTTTACTAATTCGTTATATATGGATAAAGGCGGGTCCAAAATCAGGTTATAAAATTTGGACAAATCGCATGCATAGCAAAGGAGGTCAGAAAATATATTTATTCCGTAAATCTTCGGAGCATCTTCCTTTCTGCTCACTTTTTTGAAGTACACATTGTAGCCATATTCTTCCTTATCATCGATGTGGATTATTTTTTCGCATTTCCTGTGGAGATTTGCACATCCCCCTACTTCACCATTTGGTTGATTTGTCAACCCTAGTTTGTTCTCTTTGCCGTGTAACTCTTCATCGTTTCTTTCGTAGAAGTGCGCACTTTGGGGGCTTTTCCCAGGACTGTTTCCCCCCCCTGGAGAAGTGCCACCTGTGTACTTAGAAACCAAGCGTAGCTGATACATTTTCACTCTGTAATTCGAGTCATTGGTGAAGGCAACGACCCTCATCTTCCCCTTCTGCGATTGCGCAAAGTATATGAAAAATTCCAATACCTGCATGCATTTATCTCTCACATCTATGCCTTCTATTACTTGGTCCTTCATCTCCATGCAGAGGTTGTCTCCAATCATTTCTCTTCCTTTGACTTTCTTCACAATTTCGTATCTTCTTTTTATCTCTTCCTTTTTTAAAAACTCGAAGATTTTAAAAGAGGAACATAATCCTATGTTATTATTTCCAAAGCAGGAATTTCCAAATATGCTCATCTGTAATTGTTTCTCTAAATTTAACACTTCATGCGAGATGCTGTTCATGTACTTCCCATTCATGTAGTAAATTAATCCACTAGCACTTTTGGTTATATTTAATAAGTTCCACTGATTTTGCTTCACTATGGAGTTTATTTTATTCCATTTTGGAGTCTTCTCACATTTTATGTAAACGTTCCAATGGTTTCCCTTTTCGGTAGTCTTCTCCCCATCCATGGGTTCTCTCATCCCCTCACTGTGCAGTTGTCTAAAGTAACTGCTTAACCTGTGCTTATCACTGATGTGTATTTCTATATCCTCAATTTTGTTTCCCCTTCTCGAAATGACAAATGGGGAATTTCCTTCCATGTCACAAAAGAGGAAACTCTTTTCCTGTCCATTTGTGGCTCCTTCTCTTGAACCAACAAACAGCCACACCTCTATGGTGCACTCCGTAGGTATAATCACTGGGGGAGTTAGGACCACTAGTGCATTTCTATCATGAAAATTCATTCCCTTCAAATCTCCTGTAATTCCTACGTCACCCTCATAACTGTTGTGGGTAAATATTTCCATTTGGGAACCCTCCACGCGTTCGTAACTTATATAACTGTGCATGTTTGTGTTCAACATGTGGACACCCTCTTCGGTTAAAAAATTGTCGTCTTTCTCTTCCGTAAAATTTGTTTCACCTTTTTTATCCCCCTCCGTAACTGTCTTTCTCCTTCCCTTCTCCTTTTTGCTCACACATGGGAACTCCCCTTTCTTGTTCACAAATTCTCCCCCAACCGAAATGACCCCTCCATAGCAGTCAATCTTAAAATATGTCACTTTTTCTTCATAATTTTTCAATACATGTACATTAAAATATTCCTCCCCCATGTTTTCACACGAAATTGTGAAATTTCTTCTTTGCCTTTTTTCCTCTTCAATCTGTTTCAGTTCATTTTTGTCCAGAAATTCCCAACAGCGTTTTTCTATGCACACTGGCAAAGCACTACAGAAAACTTTGCAAAATTGTTCATTTTTTCGTTTTTTTTTTTTTTCTTCCTCTTCTTTTCTCTCCATTTCCTGCGATCTATCTCGAGTCACCTCCGAAAAGTTTGTCAACTCCTTCACATGTAAAGAGTCCCCTTCTTTAATTAAACTCATTAAATAATTTTTCGTGTCATTCTTTAGGTGTTCAAATTGTCCATAAAAATCTATTTCTATAACCTTGCTGCTTATGTAATCTTCTATGTTGAAAATTGCTTCCGTTGGATCCCTATCTCCCTGTTTGACTTCCCCTCGTAAAGATGGATCCCCCACGATGTTCTCCTCCAGTCCTGCCCACCTCTCCAAATGTTCGTAATACCTCCTCATATACATATTGCTCCTACTTTTATGGTTCTCCCCCCATAGGTTTAAAACCCCACTGCATAGGTACTTTTCGCACGTCTGTGTGTAGTCTATGCCTCTGTACATCTCGCTCACATCTGCTAATAAGCAATGCACGTAAATTCGGCAAAGTTCCTTGGCGTATATGCGATTTAGGTCAAATTCGAGGGGGAGTTCATCCCCTTCATGATTGTCTCTCCTTCCTGGGGCGCCTGCAAAAGATTCGAGTGGAGCGCTTAATGTGCATATCGAATGGGATTCTCATCTCCCATGGGAAATGCTTCCCACGTAGGCACACCCTACATATGCACATTTTTGTCCCATTCGCTGTTACCTCTTCTCCTGTTGCTTAAACCAGATTGAGTTTTTCTACTCGGGGTACAACCCGATAGCGAAATGGCTAGCTCCCCTGGGTAGCTCTCCATCTTCGCAGTATGGTTAAATCGTGGACCTAAACACGCTTTCTGATTTTCCGTATCTACATTGAGCTGCTCGCTGTTCCCATTTATATATCCATCTGGGTGTCTGTCCTCTCCTAACACTTCGAAAACTACAGTTTGGTTGTCCACCCCTCCGGGGACAACCCTATTAAAATTGCTTTCCCCTTCTTGGTCCCCATACCTGTTATTAATAGTGTCACAAATGGGTAGTGTTCCCCCCGTAATAGTCTCATGTTGGAGGTAGTAATTTCCCAAGCCCCCAATAGGAAGAATCCCAAAATAGGGCATATACCTAAAATAGTAATCGATTGTGTACTTCATATATCTACATTTGGCTAGCACATTTGAAACGTGAAATAGGACAGGCGACAGGTTATAGTTTACGTCTTGCAGATTTCCGAAACTGAGAATGCCTAACCCCCATGCGAAAATGATTTCCGACTCGTCGAAGTCGTTTATTCGTCCGTATGCGCATGTGCTTCCTCTTCTGCTTCCTCCCCCGCTTCCTCCCCCTATTCCTCTCCCGCTTCCACCTCCGTTCGAATTTTTCTTTTCTCCTTTTTGCCTTCTCTCCAGAATGGCTAAAAACTTATTCGTGTATTTCAGAAAGTTTTTCAAAATGGTTGGCACATTTTTCATTGTGGAGAAATAATTCTTCTTTACTATTTCCAAACAGGCGTCTAAATCGAGGCTGGGGAACTCCTTCTCTAGCGTTAAGCTGATCAACATAGACAAGCACTTCTCGGGTTCATCGGATAGATCTACAACATTTTGAAGAAATATAATCCACTTTTTGGATATTCTTAGTAATTTATACCTTCTGATAAATTTATTTCTTTCCTTGTTTTTAATAGAGATGTCATTTTCCGACTTGAGAGCTACTTCACCAAAATGGACCTCAAAACTTTTGCTGTTCTTCAGGATATTATTTATCAACATTATACTCCTTTTTTCATTTTTCAAAAAGTATTTCTCCTCCATTTTGTTATTTCTTTCTTTGAATTTTACCACATGTTTCCTATTTGTTTGTTCCTTTTCTGTTCTGCTTGTTTTTCTTCTTCTCCATATGGCCACCCATTTCGCCTTTTCTATCCTCCTTCTGATGCCGCTAATTCTGAACCATTTTTTATTGTCCTTCTTCAGGTTATTCCCTCTGCCCAATTTTATGAACAGCAAGAAAATTATCGCATAAATGAACCCATTGCATAGCACTGAAATGGTTGTCAACACCCCCAGGAAATTTCTTGCATGCACGTAGCTTAAAAAGGTATAGTAGGAGAGCAAAATGGTGATATGCACAAACATGGAAAAGTAGAAAAAGAATTTCTCAGTTCTGCGTTTTTTAACCAATTTGGACACCAGGTTTATCAGTTGAATAGCACAGGAGGGAGTAACGGGGTGGTATTGTTTGTCACCCCCTGTTGGAGTTCCCCATCTGTGCTCATTTGTGTCCTCTTCTTCGCCCTCTTTTTCGCCCTCGTCTTTGCCCTCATCTTCGCCCTCAACTTCGCCCTCTTGGCCCGCTTCGCCGACCGCTTCTTCGTCTTCCTCCCGCCCCTCACCATGTGGCACACCCATTTTTCCATTTTTTAATTCCACCTTTTCTGCTTCTCCCACATTGTTATCACTCTTCTCCCTGGCGACGTCGGATTTGTTGGCCTCTTTTTTTCTTCCCTCTTCTTCCTCATAAACTGGGGACTCCCTCACAATATGCCCCACATTTCGCTCATTTTCTAGTTCGTCCACTTTCTCTTCCCCCGCACAATCGTCACATTGGTAGACGCATAAAAATGTAATTAACGTGTAGAGAAAAAACGACACGGTAATGAGAACAAACTGAAACGTGTGCACATTATTGTTATATATACCATTCTTATGATTAACAATTAGAGATGCATTCACGTTGTTAAAAAATCGTTTGTGAAAAAAAAACAAAAAGAGCAGCAAGAAAATGTCATTCGAAGGGCTAAGCGTACTTACCTTTGCTTTTAACACACATAAGACGTCAAAACTGGGAATATATTTCTTCAGAAAAAATAAAAAGTAGTCGAAATAATTAACAAACGTATTGTACAGTACGATTATCCATATTTTTACATAATATTTTCTCCTCATTTTTGTGCACTCTAAAGAATCGTCCACTATCAAAAAGTTGCCTCCCCTCTGTTCATCATAATTACAAAAATAAAAAAAAACACATAACCTTATTATTTCCAAGTAGAGATATTCATGGTATAAAATGAAAAGTTGCGCAAAATATTTGCCACTCTCTTCTGCTTTGCGCTTGTTGTTTCCTGTGAGGGAAGATGTGTGCTCGTCCAGGGAGGGAATGTTATCCACTCCATCCTCACTCGAGTTATCGTTTAGCTCATCTTCACCTTTCTCTATAATGACAAATCGGAGGGGAATATAAAGGTTAATATAGACATATGTGATTAGACATAGTTATGTACTCTCATAAGGGTGAAAATATTCCCTTTGTTCGCTCTACGAGAAACACCAAAAAGGTGTTTCCTCCTTTAGGCTCAAAAGTGACTATTAAAAAATGTCAAAGGGGAGTAGTTTTTCTCCTCATAAAACTAGTAGGGGAAAAATAATTCCTACGTGTATATGACCTCCATGATGGACCCATTTCTGTCACATTTTTAACACCTGGGTAGAAGTATATTACTCTGGGTTCTCGCTCTTTTCTCCCCTCCATTTTTCGTGTCTTACTTTTTAACAGGCGAAGGACAATTGTTCCAAAAAGGGAGAATACTAAAAATAGCAGAGGCAAGAATAGCAAAAAATCAACCTTCTTTTCAATCCTTTCTCCATTTGTACCACTCTAAAGTGAAAAGAAAAGAGTTTTTTTGCGAGGGCGTGCCAGTTGTGCCCATAGGTAGAGGAATCTCTTGGCACTTGGGGCAGCTAGCTTCACCCCATTATGCTACATTGTTCTGCCTTGTCTCGTATCATATGATCACTTTTTTTTTATCTCCCGCATGAGAATGTGCCGTTTTACCGAGAATATACAATCGAGGACTTCATTCAGCGGAACTCCGACCGTGAAAAAGTGCAGCGCATCTAAAAGGAAGTGACTATAATTCGAGTTCACGTACCTGTATGGGAGGAAGGGGAGGAGGTGGAAAAACCAGGATAGACAAAAAGGGTACATGAAAGAGTGCAGCTAAGGTAAAATTCAAACGCCAAAACGGAGTAACGTGTCATCAAAATAACACATACATTTATTCGAGCAGTTTGTCACAGTCTCACAAACCAACTGATTCGAATTGACCCTGTGAGCAAAGTTCCCACCTGAGGAGAGACATAAATTGCGTATATTTAACAACCAGTCTTATTATTTTCATTTCTCTTTCCCTTTCTACACAGGTGAGTATTAAAATACTTAAGAAAAATCCCAGGGCGATGAAGTACAGCGAAACTACGTACGTTGTAAAACTACAAAGCACGCAGGGACGCTTCACTGGGGTTATGAAATCGTATCTGAAATTTTCATCACACTGCAGTTGGGAATTTATCCCCAAGGAGGGGAAGGGGGAGAGGGTGTTACATACAGATGTACTTATGTACGTATAGGCCATACTTAGCACATTTATCAGTGGCAAAAAAGAGAACAAATTAAATGTGAAGGGCTTTGGCATTACGGCAAAAGATGCTAACTATTTTTGTGCCATTTTTTTTTTTTCTTTCGTACAATTTTGCACTGAATTAATTTATTCCCCTCCAGGCAGCTCTTCCCTTCTTTGTGATTTAAACAAACGTCTTTTTTAAAACATGAAATTTGAAAACTGTACACTTGATCGGTTCGTACATTTCTACACAGTTCTACATACTCTTCGCCTCTTTCTTTCGTGCACATATTTTTAAACGACCACACATTTTCACCGTCGTCACATAACTCGAGCGCACTGCATTTTGCACATCTGCCGTTGGTGGTGTCTACCTTGAATCCTTGCAAAATAGTAATAAAAAAATAAAATAAAAAATAAATATTTACTTCTGTGAATGCCTCTTAACAGGGATACACCTTCTTCCTCCTCTTTCTAATCGCACCATTTCAAATTGTGCGACTCATTTGTTCTTTAATTTGTTCTTTTGAGAAACCTTTGCTGCAGACACAGTTGCGAGAGGATTCCGACCCTGTGCTTTTCGTGGCTGCGCAGGGAAAAGGTGAATGCACACGGGTGGGGACACATGCGTGGGTATTTTATGGTATATAATTGGTATACCTTAGCTTACGTCTATGTTTCTCTTTTCTTTTTTTTATTTTTCTTTTGCGCCCCCATTTTTATTACTAGACCCGCCTGGACAATTTCTGCAAACAATGGATCCCTCCGCGTCGCTGAACGTGCCAAGGGGACAGGGTAGGCATATTTTGTTATCCCTAGAAAAGTTATAAAACCCCTTTTTGCACTTCTCGCATTTGTGACTCTACAACGGGAGGTTAGAAAGATGGTAGTGCAGAAGGGTGGTAATGTGGGAGGCAGTGAGGAGAGGTATGCAGGAAGGGGAAGCTGTGAGAAGAGCCGCTACACACAAGCGCGCACTACTTTTGGCCCTTTTCGTCTTTACGTAGTTGAGCATCTCTCCAGCGTTGCACTTCGAAAAAAAAAAAAATGTACAAATAAAATATCATTAGGATAACGGTGAAACACCCCAATGCTAGCACAAACCGCAAACACACGCTTAAACAAGCTGTACACAGATTTACAACTAGACGATACCGTAACACTCAGAAGTCTTGTTTTCTTGCCTCCACTTAGCTTACTAACAAGCAGACCTATTTCTATATCCCCCCTTTTAAACAGGAGGCTCATTAATAAGGCGAATTTTACGCCCATCATGAGAAGGTTACTCATTTTTTTTAAAAATAGGATTGAATGTATGTATGAAGGCATGTATGCATGTAGGTAAGTATTAATAAATGCCTACAATTAGACAAACCATTTTACCAACCCATACTGAAGCATTTAAAAGTTTTCCCCTTTTTTTGCCCCCTATTTCTACCTGCACATAGCGAGGTTGCCTCTCCGGGGAAAGAATAAAATAAGAACAGACGGATCGACAAGCATTCGCATGGGTAGTGTGCACTTCATTATTTTATGTCCCTACCCGTTAGAATATTTCCTGCTATTCACCTGAGCCATGTACCTTGTCCGTCTCATTCGTTGCCACTTTATTGGGGATCGTGATATGTGTTTAACAAATAAAAGCGAAAAAAAAATTGTTCTATTTTGTACGTAATAATTTTGTAAACGGAAAAAAAAAAAAGTCCGGCAAGGAAACAGCACATAATATACCTACTGTGCATTCTTGCACTCGTGCTGTGTGTTAAAATAGGGGTGCATTGGAAGAAATTAAAAAAAAACAATCATATAATGGGTCACAAAGTGGGCAGTAAAAACGATAACACTGCTTCTTCCCTAATTAAACGCGCAGTGTTGGCATGTTCAAACGCACTCCGCGCGAGCGCGCACGTACACAGAGTTAACTTTCCTTTGCTCACAGAAATGTGCATGCGTTTGGTAAGACTCGATGATAGACGAAATTCACCAAAGCAACGAAAAAAAAAAAAAAAAAAAGAGAGAGAGAGAGAGAGATATAGAGAAAACGAAAAAGAAAAGAAAAAAATGCAATACAACGTGGTGCAACACATTGCCAAGTAGGATAAATAGACACGCAGATCAAAATGGAAACTACCTTAGGAAGAAATTACGTTAAAAGGCCAGCCATAAATGCATGCACATGTGCAACACAGCCATGCACAGATATACACACAAGAATGCAAAATAGGTTAGCCCCACTGTGAGTTGTCCATATTGCCCTTTTACTACATTTTATATAACTTAAAAATTGTGCTATTCCCTTCAGTAACTGATTTGACAGGGAGATTTTCTCCTCCATAGGTTCGTACTCATCAGCGCTGTTGCGTTCCATCGAGCCACACAAGAATGTACGTACGCATGTATCTATGTACATATCTACGCATGCACACATATCTGTGGAGTTTCTCCTCACCAACCTCCTCCCCCTTTGAGTTGGTCACTTGTCCGGGTAATACAACGGATAATTAGACGGCAAATTGTCAAAATACTCTCCAGGCAATTTGTAAGAAATTTTAGCACCCTCATAAGATCTGGACAAACCAACTATGGGCATATATTTATAACAGATTTGTAAATTGATATTATTATTTCTTAATCCATTATTATAATCTTTAAGAGAATATTTGGTGAGGAAATTTTTATAACTTTTTTTGGCCACATTTTTATTAGTTATTATGTAATCCTGTATGATAACTTCGTTTTTTACTTTTTCTGGCGTTTCATACGTTACTAGAACATACAGAAACAGCTGCTTCAAGTTCCAATTAAATGCTTTGCTCATGTCATATGATAGGTCTAGCGACAGCACGGCTTCGTCCCCTTTTATGTGCCGGTTATACACCAACCTCTTCACACTTTTTACTTTTATATTCGTCGACATTTCTTTCTCGTCGAATAAATAAAAGGAAGTTCCATAGTTGAAAAGGCATAGGGCAAAAAAACATAAGGCCATGGAATAGGAAAGGACGTTTAGCCTATTCAGCACGTTGTCCATCGTTTCTGCTTCTTATAAGGTATGAGGGGGGGGAGGTAAAGGGATGGAGGAGGGGCTATTTTTGTTCTGCTTCTTCTCCTGTGCGTCCTCGTTGAACACTATGGACCTTTCGCCTTGCACCGTGGACCTTGCACCGGGTACGTGCCTTCCCTTTTGTGCTTATCTACGGTGTGTGGTATGCGGTTGTATCACGACTCCTTGGTTCAGTTTCCTTGGAGAGTTGTATTTCCGATATGCTAAACTTCTTCACAAGTAGTGCGACCACAATAGCGAGATTAGCCTTGTAAATAACGCGCTTTTACAAAGGCTTGTACACATTTATATATGCTACACGGGGGGGGTGCTTGCTCCAAACGAGAAATGGCTGGTGGGAATGCATAATAGTAAAAAAAAAAAAAAAAAGAAAGAGAAAAAATCAGGCAAAAATGGAAAGGCACAGAAATGTGAACCAATTTTTTTTCACAATGCTAAACAGAAAAGCAACTCATCTGTTTTAACTTCGATTCTGGTATGACCCCTCGCGCGAAGCCAAGAGTTCTTTTAAAAGGCCACTGTGCGGTAGGCGCATAGAGTTGCATATGCATATAAGTTTAGGGCTTACCTCTTCATTTAAGCAGCTGTACATATGCGCACCATTTTGCGTACGTACAAAAAAGGAGTACAACCCAGAGAGGGCAAAGGCAAGAGAATGGCTTTACTGGCAGTATCCCGTAAGTCATATGTGCGCACTTGGCAATCTTCACCTCAGAGTGTAACACATATAATAACTATCAACTTGTGTAGCAAAATAAATGCGCGCAGCTTCGTATGTAAAAAAGAAGGGTGAGAGGCGGTGAGGGTGAACTGACGCACTACTGCTCCATCGATGAAAACGCGTTTGCGAAGAATTCCCGGTGTGGCAGATGGCACGCCACGCATTGGCGCTATGCTTTTCCGCCGCTCATTGCCGTCCTCATTGCCACCCTCATTGCCGTTGCGCATTGCCGATTTTCTTCCCCGCCAGGCACTGCTGCCGCACATTTCCGCCTCTTTTTTTTCTGCCCAGTGAGCTCCCAAATTACGAGAAGGCACAACGCAGAGGGTACGCGCCTCTTCTTCACTTTCAATTCCCTAACCCTTTGGCAACTTCCCGCCCTGAGAAGTTTCTTCATACATATGTGCATACGTTAAAGGGATCGCAAACGTATATACATAGGCGCTGTTAATTTTGGTGCATTCCAGGTGATACCTTCAAAGAGGAGGAAGAAAAAGGAACAAGCCTCACGTATACACATAGGTATACATACACGCATATATATTGCGCAGCTGCGGAATGGCATTTTTGAAAAATAAAATAACAAATCGGAAACTCCTTTTTTTGCGCCTCTCATGAGGCACATTTTGCCATACGCCATTTTTTTTTTTAACTTAAGTATTAGCTCTCCCTGGAAAGCTTGCAAACGTCCCAAATCTGCTAACACTTCCTTACCCTCCAACACTTCCTTACCCTCCAGCGCTTCCTTACCCTCCAACACTTCCTTACCCTCCAACACTTCCTTACTCTCCAACACGTCCTTACCCTCCAAGCTGCATCCAGAACAACCCCGTTTCTTAAAAGAAGGAATGCTCCACGTTTTGAGAAAATACAAATGACAGGAGCAGTACAAAAGTGTGAATAAACCAGGGGTCAATTTTTTTTCCTTATTAATTCCCGCCCACCCCTCTAATTGTGGAGTATTAAAATATTTACACAGTTATGCACACATTGTCTTTCTACCTGGACTGAAAAAATTGCCTCTCAAGTATTGACACCCCCTTGAACAGTTTCCTCACTCTCTTCTCCTCTCTGCATCAAAATGGCGAATATTAAAGATGCGAAGTATGACCTGGGGTTAGACATGACTGTAGAGGACCAGAAAAAAATAGGAAAGTTCACCAACCTACATTTTAAACAATCTGTTTACGAACAAAAGATAAAATTAATGAACGAAAGTATTTCTAATATTGACGCATCAATAGACGAAGTTTCTTTGGTGTTCTACCCGCAAGACGTTATGTTGGGCATAGGTACGTGGCCCCCGCCAGGGGCACTGCATACCTACGTGTGCATGCATGCATACGTTTGGGGGTTATTGCATTTGCGCACGGATAATAATTCGCGTCGCTGGTTCCACGCCCTGCCGCTACCGCCCGGTTCATCGTCATCAGCAGCAGCAGCGGCAGCAGTAATTTTCCTTTAACCAATTTACCCATTTTTCCCCCTTCTCCCTCTGCACGCTTCCCCAGGCGACTGCTTCTTCAGCGTCGACACGGAGTACATGGAGAAAAATCTAGAGCAGGTAAAAGCCGAGGAGAAGAAAAATTTGAGGAAGTTGGAATCCGAATATAAAAATATACTAAGTGAGAAGCAACAATTGAAAACGGAGTTGTATGCAAAATTTGGAAACAGGATTGACCTCAACTGAGAGGTGTTTTTCTTCCCAATTGAAAATGCGTGCACAATGGTAGCCACGTCTATGTGCCACTCTAGTCGATTTATGTTTGCTAAATTTTTTTTACAAGCAAAACACAATTGTGTGGAGTAAATAGAACACCCCTAGGACAACATAATTTCTTTTATTCATCCTCTTTTGTGTAAATAAGAATTGGTGAAGAGCACTGTTGTAGCGGTGGTTGGTATGCAGATTTTATCACGGACAGAGACTACACCCATATATACATGCACGTACACATGCCTCTGTATATTGCAAAACATTGTAAATCTGTAAAAGTGAATGCTCCTGCCGTCCGACAATTAGGGAACCTTTTTTTTATGACCCCGTTGGTAATACTACCAGTGTTACCATGCACGTGAGCATAAGCGTGGGTAGCGGAGAAATTTGTTTGCTATTTTTTTCGTTCCTTTTGCAAAAATAAAAATAGTTTGATTTTTGCCCTCGTTAAGATGTCACGCATTTGATGCGATTTTTTTTTTTTGCCATTTCGTCCATTTCGCACAAATTGACCCTCCCCCGTGAAAAAAAAAAACGAACACTCCAAAATTGCGCAGTTATAATCGTGCATCCAGTTGGAAATTTAGCAGCATGTTACGTGAATGCCTCGGTAAAGGGGCTCCCTACACATGCAAACCGGAATAGTTTGTCTTATTCAATGGTACAACCACATGTGCAACCATTTCGCGTGTTCACTCTCCCCTGCGAAAAAAATCCCCTCCTTCTTAACTAGATGGACAATCAGTTTATCATACTTTTTTTCTTTTTTCCACCCAATTGCCAGAAAAACAACCTTGTGGGGAGCACATAAAAGGTAAAGTCAGTTGGCTTCGAATACGTTCATATGTAGTACGTACATATGTGCAAGTGTTCCGAATGTATACTTATCTACGCGCATCATACATGTATTCTTTTCATTTTCTCCCTTTTTTGTCACCGCGGAGGTGAAGCGACGCGGGTGGTGGGATGGGAAAACTATACATACGATAAGAAAAAAAAAAGCACAACGGTAAAGCAAAGTGGTAAAGCATAGCGATAAAGCATAGCGGTAAAGTATAGCGGTAAAGCATAGCCGCAAAGCATAACCGTAAAGCAAAACTGCAAGCAGATTTACAAATGTAATCTTATCGCCAGGTGGCTATCTTTTGCAATTTTTTAATTTCCTATAACAAATTTTACGCATTAGAAAGATGGCTTGTCCTCTTAGAAGTCGACCCACCCAGGGGGGCTAACAGGTACACTACATAAAAACAAGCACCTTTTAGCGTACATATATAAATTTACCTACACATAATATATGTACCTGCGTACGTACATGCATTGGCACAAAAGTTATAAAATAAGTTCGTAAATTTTTAAACAGAGATAAGTGCGTGCCTGTGTACTCCAAACGCGTACACTTCTACAAATAATAGTTATATGCACTTGTGCGAAAAAGGGTAGAATTTTTTTTTTTTTTTTTTAAACCTAGAATGAACCAAGTATCATCTACCACTAAAATGGTGTATTCACTCGTTAGGAACAGAATTAAAAATGAAAAAATGCGTACAGAGAATAAATTAAAAAAGGAGGCAGTAACGGGTTGGTAATAATAACTATATACTTTTATAACGTGCACAAAATGGTACATAAAGAGTACGCTGAACAAGCGTCACATTATTATACCCAGTTGGTGAACGAACAATTTATTTTTTAAAGATATGCTATAATGATTTAATTCACCTTAGATGAAAAAAAAAAAAAAAATTTCATTGAAATGAATTGAATGAACTAATCGTGGTACATGCCTATCATGAGAAGAGTAGAAACAATTGCCATAAAAGAAAACAAAACAAAGCGAAAGAACGCAAAAGAACGCAAAAGAATGCAAAAGAACGCGAAAGAATGCAAAAGAACGCGAAAGAAAGCGAAAGAAAGCTAAAGAAAGCGAAAGAAAAAGCGAAAGAAAGCGAATGCAAATGAAATGGAATAGCCAAGGCGAAAAACTTTTTTCACTTTTGCATTTTTCGTTCATTGTATGCGTAAATAAAACAAAACGAAACAAAACAAAATCTTACAAATTATGCAGTCAATTTTTTCCTTTTTTTTGAAAAAAGAATTATTTTAGTAAAGTTCTTTCTTCTAAAAATGTAATTTCTACCAAGATGAGGTGAAATTTTTAGTTATACTTCGCTCACCACATAAGTACATATTTTACCCCGTCAACGCTGCACTGTTAGTACATCACCATGGTACATATAATTCGCGTAGTTGCATAATTCGTGTTGCCACATACACCCGCCTCTTCACCACACCCGCCACTTCACCGCTTATGAGCATATTTCCATAAATGGTCCCGCGTGCACACTGCCAAGTATCAAACTACTATGTGTACATCACCATACATATAATATGCAACAAAAGTTGGAGAGGCGATCAAGCTGAAGGAAGTTCCTCTCCGCACAATTTTTTATGATTAGGGTGTAGCGAGGTGTGTGTACATGTGTACTGTGTACGTGTGTGCATGGATCAGTGTTCAGGTTTGTACATATTTGTACGGGCGTGCATATAACCGCCTTGGGCATGCTTAAATGGCCATTTTCCCCATATGCGTAACACTTAGAACCATTTTTAAAGCCCCAATTTTAAAAGTTTGACATTTTTTTTTTTTGTGTACTTTTCGAATTTTTAATTTGCGCGAGTTTATTTTATAAGGAAAGACTAATTCGATTAATTTTTCATGGTACATCGCATTTTATTTTACCTCATCTTGCCACATTTCACCTTATTTTATCTCATTTTATCGCATTTTGTTTTTTTTCCCCTTTTCATCGTTCCTGATTTTTCACGAATAATTAAATAAATCCTTCCCTCGTCTGCCCTGTAAGACGCAGCGGCGATTGCCCAACCTTCGAACACAACTGTACACGTGCCTATACTCCAACCACTACACACATGCACACCTGTCAAGGTTAATCAACCCGACGAATGAATCCCAGCTGATTATGTACACTCGTATGTGTATGCCCAAATTGTTACACCTCCCCCCCCTTACCTGTCCCCTCTGAGTGCTTCCCCCGTACCTTACACAACATTTCCACGCTGACCGCGCACCGGAAACGATTCCACCCAGTTTGCAAAAAAAAAAAAAAAAAAAACTGACGAAGCACCCTTTTTAAATAATGATTAAAGACAACAAGCTAACCATTGAAAACATTAATTACAAGTTAATAAATCAAGTAAGTGTAGAAAATGAAGCAAATAAAATTTGCGAAATAAAGGAATATGCAGACAAAACTGCCAGCTACTTAAACACTGATGTAGTATTTGAAAAAACAGCTTATGGGATAAAAAATTTTATGAACAAAAACCATTCGGTTGATTCCTTGGAGAATGGTGAAATGATCCCAAACAATATTCTCTTACAGAAACAAAGTGTTAATTATGTAAATAAAGCTAGTGAAGAAACCTTTGACGAAACAAATCAGCGGGGCTCTAGGAGTAGTGGCGCCAGTTTCCATGCACATATAAACGATGACATTATGACGTATGTCAATAACATAAGCAAGGACATCAATTCCAGTAGGGATTATGAGATTGACACAAGTAACAATTTATCCGGTGTGCACAAAATAAATGATGCGCACATACACGAAAGGGAAGGCGTTTCGGGCGAGGCTCCCTCCAGTAATGTCAACTTAGCCACGCGAAACATCGATGCGGGTACTGGCCGTGCTCAGAACGCTTCGTCGAGTATAATCCAGAAGTGCAACCGCGAAGGAGATCTCGATGGGCGTAGCGACGGGAATCTCTCTACCAGCTCCGACCGGTCGAATAGACACTATGTCGAAAGTATCAACAATCTAGTGGACCCAATAGCGGGTAAAAGGATCATCCTGCCTGGAGGAGCTAAATCACCAAGCAGGCATGCCCACAATGAGTGCACCCCTCCCCCCACGATTCAACAGATGTTTCAAAAAAGAAAAAGTGAAAACCCTGTGATGAACATCACCAGTATTCATAAGGAAGTTAACGTGGACTCGACGCGTACCAAAGAGGAGGCACAAAAGGGAAATCTAAACGTAACCCCAAAAGGGAACAAATTAGAAATTTTTAAAAATTATTCACACTACGAAATTATGAATGTTTTGTGCAGTAACTGGAATAGAGAAAAATCTTCAGAGTCTTTTCCATGCCCCGGTGATGTACCTCAAAGTGAGGAAAAAATTAACGATGAGAAAAATCCAAATGAAGAGAATGACTCAGCGAAGGTAAAAGTATCCACGAATGATGGTCTGTGCCCTCCCTCAACTGATCATTTCCAAACAGTTACCCATTTAAAAAATCCCAACAGCTCAACCAAAAGAAGGGAAGAAATTCTACAGCTACTTCTACACAACGTAGAAACAAAAGAGCTAGATGACATAGCTAAAAATTTATCATTTTTGAAAAGAATGCAACAATATTTTTATCAGAAATATATTAACATAAAATTCCCAAATGACTCCAATGACTACCACTATTATATACACCTGGATTGGTTTAACAAATTGAAGGCCTTTATATTCACTCCAAATGGAGAATTCCCAGGATGCATCACAAACTATAAATTATATAATGATGAGGAGTCAGCCAAGGAGTCAACCACTCCCTATATGCTGAACAAAAAAGACATGAAAAGTAATTTAAAGGAGGGGAAAGATTATATATGCACCAATCAGTACATGTGGCGATTTTTACACTTCCTGTTCAAAGGAGGACCCTGTATTAAACGAAATAGCAACAACATATATGACCGTTATGTACCCATTTCAAATTCTGATCTTATGAATAAAAATATTATCTATTTGATGGAACCCAAATACGTTGATAATTTATTTTCCATTTTTAACTATTCGAACGAGGAGCTGTGGAGTGGCACTACCCATTCGAGAAACAGTTTAGACGAAGCGCATAAGTCGCTTGCGAGTGGTGTGTCACCAAGTGCTCTTTCCTCTCCGTCTTCCCCGATCACTGCTCAGACCGATTCCGCCACTGAAACGGCTAGAAAGCATCGCACCAAACACTTCGCACACAACTATTACGAGTTCTTGCACTTTTACGGGCTGAAGGAAAAGGAATATAACTCTTCCTTTTTCCTCGAGTATGATCAATCCAATCCTAGAATTATGAACAAAATGATCGATTTGAAAAGTAAAAATTCGTATGAAAGCGTGTACTCATTTTACTCAAATGAAAATGACACCATCAGCGACAGTGACATTGCGCACAACTCCCATGGTGTCAATAGAAAAAGTGACCTCAGTGAGTTATCCAAAAAGGAGACCCCTTCAGAGAAGGAAAAAAATGGTAGTAATTCCAGTGCGGCTTCTGGTCCGAATCGGACTGAGGCCACATCTCTGGAGAACGTGGGCGCGGGCCATGGCTTGTTGTCCCCCAAACAGCTCGCAAGGAATCTGAGCGACAACGTAAAGAACGCCTCTCTGGGTAATAACGGCGGTAGTAGTAACGGAAACGGCGGTAGTAGTAACGGAAACGGCGGTAGTAGTAACGGAAACGGAGGTAGTAGTAAAGGAAATGGCGGTAGTAGTAACGGAAACGGCGGCAGTAGTAATAGCAGTAATAATAACAGCAATAACAGTAATAATAACAACAACAACAACAACAACAACAATAACAACAACAACAACAATAACAACAACAACAATAACAATAACAATAACAGCAATAACAATAATAATAATAATGATAACGCGCAGGAGGACCCAAAGAAACGCCAAGAGGAAAACCAGAAAAATGCGAAGGAAACGACCCCCAGCAGAGGTGTGAAGGAGGAGAGCCAGTGCAAAAACGCCACCTCCTACTTCGGCCCCAAGGCGAACGTCGGCACTCCCAATATTTTAAGCGCCAATTATACCTGCAAAAAAAGCAACGCAAGTAAAGGCAGCAGTAATAAAAGTGAAAACCCAAGTGACAATCTGCCTAACAGTTCTGGCAACTTGCTTTTAACCCCGCCTCCAAAAAAGAACTCCTTAGGTTGCCATTCCTCAAACGGAAACGAAATTTACAAGTCTTGCGAAGAGTACAATGCTGACAATGGGGAGGAGGCATCCAGCAATGGCTATTTAACAACCACCGAGACGGAATCGAAGGGGACAACGGACAACAGCGTTAAAAGTGCAACCAGTTCACCGAAAGATAAAGGTGAGCCAAAAAAGGATGACTACAAAATGAAGAAAAAGGAGGATACAGAAAAGGGACCAATTTGTAAAGATGAAAATAAACATGCGAGGGGCAGCAGCTGTAGTCATGCCAATATTGGTAGTAGCGACAGCAGCTTCAGAAGTAGCAGTGCCAACGGGGCTATCCCCAAAAGAGTCTCCACGGAAAAAAAGAGTATCACTGCCGATGATAAAAGGGCTAAAAGGAAAGAAGAATACGAAAAGAATTATAATACAAAAAAACATCCACTCCAAGCTGGTGCGAACAAGGTCCTAGACAGGTTAAGTAGTACGTTAAACACCGCCAATTTAATTCTGAAGGGACATAGTAGCTGTTCCAGCAATAGCAGCAGCTATCGTGGGAGTAGCAGCGAGAGTAGCATCGCAAGTAGCAATAACAACAGCAGCAACGGTAGCAGCAATTTTAGCATTCGCAATCACGGCGTTTCAAGCCGGAGTATGTACAAGGATAAGGAACGAATGAAGAATATGATAATGGCACCCAGTAACCCTAAGAGAGAAAGTGAATTCAACAATAACAGCCTTAGCATCATAACGACGAAAGAGCAGCCAGCCGGAATTGTTAACTACTCTGCGACGTGTTACATCAACGTAGTTCTGCAGTGTCTATCCGTTTACTTCAAATTAATATATACCCTACAAAATTACGTAAGCGTGAAATATAAAAGTATGAACTGTTCTAGTGAAGACACAGACAATATGAACTCCTCATTTATAAACAAAAATTTCTTCACCAATAGTATCCCATTTAACCTCTTTGGAAATAATAGTAAAAAAAAAGATGATTGTCTCTTGCTATCTTTATCAAATAAATTATTTCAACTAAGTAAAATGCACAATAAAGGAAAAGTTCTCAATGTTAGTAAGTTACTAAATTTGCTAAATGATAAATATCCGTACCTCTTTGAATATAATGAACAACAAGATTGCCATGAATTTCTTCTTCTCGTTTTTGATTTTATTCACAATATGATGAAGATAGTTGACGAATCGGTTGATAAAAATAACAGAATTGATTACTGTTTGAAGAAAGAACAGTCGATTATCTCAGATTTATTTTTAGGTTTAATTGAAGAAAAAATTACGTGTTCTCAATGTAGCTATGTGAACTATGTGTACCAGCCTGTGTACAACTTAAGTGTTAATGTCTTCAAAAAAAATGCAGAAAATAATTTAAATGATAATTTGGTGGAATACTTTAAAAAAGAGGAAGTAAATTCTACATGCGAAAAATGTAAATGCAAAAAGATGTTTAAATATTCCTGTGTGTATAAAGAGCCGAATGTTCTCATCGTTCATTTGATTCGTTTGCTGAGAGATGGGTCAAAAATCGACAACCCCATAAAATTCGACATGAACAACTTTACCGTACAAAACGTTTTGAAGAAAAAGAATGGGCAGTACATTGAGAACCCGAAGAAGTACAGCTTAAGTGGTGTTATAGTTCATCGTGGGTTGAACTCGAACTACGGCCATTACATCTGCTACACCAAGAGGAGACACTCCAATGGCGCCACCGTGGTATGATTGAGGGGTCAAACGCGCGCCAAGAAGTGTGCGTAGAGGGGCCGTCTACCTATCTGCATAGACACACATGCGCACATATGCACACACATGTCCAATCATGCGTGCCCCCACGGAGCGATCGCCCAACCGAACTTTCCCCGTTTTTTCAACCCTTCCCCTCTTTTTTTTTTTTCAGTGGTACAAGTTCGATGACAGCATAGTGACCGTCGTGGACGTTTCGGAAGTGGAGTCTGCCAAAGCCTATTGCCTGTTCTACGAAGCCGTTAATTAAATGAAGTGAAGGGTTAACCCTTTCCTCCGTTAAGAAAATTTCTTCTCCCCAGTAAGTGTTCCTCGGTTTTTATGCCATCTACATTGTTATGTTGTGTTTTGTTATGTTGTGTTTTGTTATGTTGTGTTTTGTTGTGTTGTGTTTTGTCGTGTTTTGTTTTGTTGTGTTGTGTTTTGTTGTGTTGTGTTTTGTTGTGTTTTTTTTTTTTATAGTCCTATGGTTAGTCGGCTCCGTTGCTACGAAGCAGTGCAGACACGCCTCAGCAGAGCAATTCCACCGCCGCTCTACCGTTTTAATGCCCCCACACCTATCTTATGCCGCCTTTTAACCCCCTTCATTTTAAATTTACATTTCAACGTATTTCACGCGAACCGCATGTTCAATTTTTTTTTTTTTTATGACTTTATTTGAATACTTTCCTTAACAACCATTTTCGATAACCCATCATGGGTTGCGTGTGTGCAAAAGGAAGTGGGGAATTGTGCCAAAGATGAAGTACTGAAAAAGTGTTCTTCTAAAAATGGCAACTTTGTTGTAGACTTTAAAAAAAATATATATATATATATAAAAGAGGGACACGTCGCTGAGGAAAAAAAAATGCACTAGCGCATTTTGATAAAAACATCGCAAAGCGAGACCACGCGGTGCAGCAAAGCACAATAATGTTGCTCTGTACTGCTCTGCCGCTGCAATGCTTAACTTGAAAAAAATAAGGGGAAAGACAACTTGCTACTCGGGCAAAAACGATTATCATTAATACATGCACGTTAAAAAAATTTGCACGCGCGAAAAAAATGCACAAAGTGGTACGCCTTTCCGTTTGGAATAACTTGGAAAAAATAACTTCACTGATATGAAGAAAAGGGGGACGATTTGTAAAAATAAAAAAAAAAAAGTTCACGATCTGCTTGAGAGATGTATGGAGGGCGTGTCACCCTTTTTCTCGTTTCTCCATTTCGATTGCCCCCTTCCAGCTCAATAAATCAACTTCTCATTCACGTTCTCGTTGAAACTCTCGTTAATGTTTCCCATGTTCATGTTTTCTTCATTCATGTCGTTTTCTTCATCCTCCTCGTCGCCTCTTTTCGCCTTCACGTTCACCTTAATGAGGTCCCTAAATATTTTGGAAAACTTAAAATGCGGCATGTGGCTACTTTCTATATGAATGTCTTCCTTTGTTCTCATATTTTTAATGCATCTTTTTTTTCTAAAAATGTTGTAATACATTCCGAATTTGTGAATATAAATTTTTTCGTTATTTTCCAGGTGTTTGTATATGTTGTCAAATATTCCGTTCATAATTTTCTCCACTGTCTTTTTGCTTTCCTTCGTTTCCATGGAGACTTCCTCAATTATCTGCTTCTTCGTAATGGCCTGCAGAAGAGAAGAGGGGGGGGGAGAGAAAGAGAGGAAGAAATGAACGAGGGAAATAAAAAACAGGTGAACAAAAGAGTGCATACTAAAAGGGGGGAAAACACGCGTTAAAAAAGGGAACAACACGATCGAGACAAATAAAACACAAAATGGTGTAGTAAAGCTACTGCACATCGTAGCAAAAAAACGGGTTAACAGTACAGCAGTTACACAAAGGCAACGAAATGGACTGGGGCGTGATCGCGCAGCGTGCAGGACTGATGCTGGAACCCCGTAAGAGTGCTCCTTTCCATTTTAACCTGCGAAATGGGAACCTTGGTAGAGCTCTGGTATAGCGCATTTTTGTTGTACGTGTTATTGACCCCCAGTTTGTTGTTAATAATATTATTCTTGTGGACATTAATGAAAGCTCGGCGTGAATAAGCAAACTCAAAGGCGAAGAAGAGCAAACACCATATTATGTACATTTTTTCTGAACAACCGTTTTGAGATCTTATACCTTACTGTGCTGAGCAAGCGCGCACCTGGTCAGGCACATAGATACATACATATATGTGTATGTACGTACAAATATATACATATACAAGCATATATGTACATTCGTGTATACCTCTGTGCATATGTACCTCCGCGCAGATATACCCCCGTGCGTACGTTTATACTCCTATGCTTCAATATGAACGTACATACGCGTGATGTTTCTTACGAACTCATTATAGTGGTAACTATTGGGGGGCAAAAACACTCATGTGAAACTTCCGCGCACGTTCTCGTAAGGTCCTTTACTCTTCAATCTTGTTATTGCATACGTTTGAAAATGTGTTTACTCAAAAAGTAAGGGCAGAACGGCACATTATTGTATATATGTAAAATGTACGAAAGAAATGCCTATTTATTCAGAAGGTACATACAAAAAGCGCACATGCAAAATGTACTTTTAAAAAAAAGGACTAAACTGCGTGGGGGGGTTGCAATTCCTGGATCGACCGTAACCACTTTACAAGTTTAATAAGCGTTAGCAATAAAATGTTTTTCTTTATTCATGCTCTGTGTATTTTTATTTTCACAAGGAAAAAAAATGGAAAAGATAAAAAAATACCGATTTTACTTCTCACTTTCGTTTCGGTTCACTTGTTTTTTATGCCTTCATTTTTTATCTTTTTGCTCCTAGAAATGACGAGCATGCTTTTTTTATTTTCTTTTTTTCCCCGTTTTGGTGCCACAAATAGTTACACAACGAAAGGTGTTTCAAATGGGGCACGTCAAAAGGGGCCCTTGGCGCACCCTTACGTATGAACACAGCTTTGCTCAGTTTTACGGAGTTTTGTTTTTTCGTCCATGCACATATCCCTGCGTTTGCTACTTTGTGAGACTGCCTCAGCGAGAAAACGGTTTTTCTTTATTATTATTATTTTTTTTTTGTTTAATTCCCCCTCGTGGCGCAGAGGAATGCTTTAATAGGAATGAAAAAAGCATTATCCCCTTTTTGGCACATATTTTATCGCATCGCAAAGGAGATAATGGTGAAATGATTATTTTCTCAGTTGCGCAGTTTCCCGCACAGACTACAAGAAAGCACAAGCGAGTGCCAAGAATGGTCCTATTTTTAACACATCGTTTTTTAATTATACCTAGTGTGGCAGTACACATTGCGTGTGTTAAACATACGCTACCCTTTCACCGTTAGGGGGTATTATCCGACACAAATTCACAGCCATATGTCACCCCCTTTTTTTATTTAAAAAGGAATAAAAATTCGCCTTCGCACTGGCATTTTTCTCAGCCCCTTATTTGTGGCGCAAAAAGGACATTCATCTGGGCCGCTTCAACTGTAAGGGCCACCAAGTCGTTCGCAGCAATTGCCGCATAACACCAGCACACAGTTGCGGTTAAAAGCCTACCCCCCTCCACGCCGCTCTTTTTATGCGCAAAACATTGGTAGGGTATCGCCATAACACATTTCCCATCCCCAATTGTAACACTATGCACATTTTACAAAACTTTTCAAGCGAAAACTTTTAAGTGAACATCAGAATGAGATTCGCAATTTTGTGCAAACATTCATATTTTTAACAAAATATGCCTTTCGAATGTTACGGAGAAATGCAAAATTTACCTTTTTAATGTAATACACCTCGCGTAGTTGTGCAAAAAGTAGGGGATATATTTTTTTTTTTTTTAAACTGAGAAGTGAACATCTTGGTTAATAAGGGGCATAGTTTCTCTTAATTATGTCGGTTGGGCAGGGGGAAGTAGCATGCATTAATTTTTCTGTCTACCAGTTCATAGGTCTCTTTTTTTGTAACCCTACATCGGTGAGGTATACCCCGCGGGGGGTTCATCCCAAACCGTCGCATGGATATTGTTTACGCACATATAAATATACATACCTGTGCCCATATGCGCGTTCGCTCTGGCGGACGATGAGCACTCCGCAAAACGTGACACCTCGTGCAGTGCTTCCCCACGTTGTCTTTTTTAAAAACACTTTTTGTGTCCCCCAAAATTCTGTCTTTTTTCGCACCCCCTTTGTTCGTTTCCCACGCTATGGTCCAATTAGCACACAAAAAGCATAACTGGACAAGGAAAGGTACCCCGCGTTATGACGTAGGATTCGTTTTTATTTACCCCTTTGTTAAAAGGACCTTACTGTGGGTAACCTTAATCCGTGCAGCATAACATTGTAGTATTCGCGCATGAAAAAAATATTAACCACGTTTCCACGCCCCCCTCAAAGCCACTCACATTGCGCCATCTTTAATATTCTCCAGCATTTCACGAATGTATCATTGGTAAATTACTTACACGCTGATTAGTATTGTTATTATACATATAATTATCGTTCGCTACACACATTTTTCTCGCACACTTTTTTTTTTTTTTTTAAACCCCTATTTTTCTTGCATAGTTTTGATTTCGCAACTTTCGTTTACTCATCGTTGACGTGAAAAATTTTAAAAGATGGTCTGTGTCTAAACCTTTTCACATTCACAAAAAAAAAAAAAAGAGGTAAATTAAGAATATATAAACAAAATGAAAAAAAATGCAATTTAGCGAATTCTTATGACCCTATTTGATAACGAAAAACGTAGATGTGATGCTAGCAAAAATGGGTGTAAAGCTTCGATAATAAAAAAGGAAAACAGTATCGTCAATCGTTATGCATTCCACAAAAATTTTCTCAGCAGTAGTTATACTTTTTTGGCAAAAAAAAAATTTTTAATCATATGTAGCACAATAAGCAAGTGCATGTAAAAGGCAAAAGGAAAAAGGCAAAAAGCTGTTTCCTTTTTTCTCCTTTTTTTTTTTTTTTAAGTTACCGTTTTTTTTTTTCAGTTCAGTCGAATAACTATATATTAAGCACACGTGTACCTTGGCGTTACTTCTTTGGTATCTTTCCTTACAGGTATGTATTATTGCATTCCCTTCGGGGGCATTCATCATCACATATTTTACCGCGCACTTTGCCGCGCATTTTGCCGCCCATTTTGCCGCCCATTTTGCCGCCCATTTTGCTGCCCAATTTGCTGCCCATTTTCCCCCCTTTCGCAGCACATCATAAGCTAAAAACATACCAACACATAACGCAAAAGAAAAGAAAAACAGAAGAGAGAAAAACCCCACGTACATAAACACATAAGCGCTCGAGTCAGCCTTATTAGGAAATTTACGAATGTATAAAAATTCACTTTTCCTATTTTAAACCACTCAAATAGCTACCAAAAAACGGACCACATTTATTGATGTAAAATTCAAAATGAGCGAAAACGAGTAAGTTTCATGATAAGCCTGAACGTTCAAATGGCTGAGAGGGACGAGTTTACGTCTCTGAGCAAAGAGTCATAATCCATAAAAATGTGCATATGAAAAAAATGCACAAAAGTGAGGGTACACCTTGTTCATGCATCTATGTTAGTTGCACCACCACCTCCGTTTTAAAAATATTCTCCATAATTTTTGTGTGCATTGGTAGAATATCTCCAGTGTGCTTTTCTGACATACATGAGGCCCTATTTTTATGCGTTCATTTTTGAGGCATTAGTTTGGTGGTGAGGAAAGGGATGTTTTTGTAGGAAGCTTCTCCTCCCACCCGACTTGCTCCACGCCTTAACAGACGATACTTCGTAAGAAGGCACGTCTGCACAGTGGTATCCCTTCACAGCTGCTCCCCTCCACAGTGATGTTACTTATCCACCCCCCTTTGCAGCCTCCTCTTCCGCATCAGCCAAATAACGACCTACGTGAGCAAGTGGATAATCAAGGCCAAAGTGGTGAACAAGTCGAAGCTGTCCACCTTCAAAAACAACAACAGCTTCTTCAGCATAGATGTGACGGACGTGCATGGGGACTCTATCTCGTGCAAATTCTGGGGGAGCGCGGCAGACAAGTGGTTCAACAACATCGAACTGAAAAAAGTGTACATATTTTCCAAGGGTAGGGTTTCCATTGCTAACCCTAAGTACAACACGGTAAAGCACAAGTACGAACTGACGTTTAACGAGGATAGTGAAATTCATGAAGTGAAAGATGATGGAGAAATAAAAATCCAGAAAAAAATCTCGCTAGTCAATTTAAGAGACATAAAAATAGCAACAAAGGAAACCCCATTCACAGCAGATTTGATAGGTATAGTTAAGCACATTGGCACCATAAGCAATTTGAAGACAAAGCAAGGAAATGACATAACGAAGCAAAATATAATCATCGTTGACGACACGAAACACTCCTTCGAAATAGCCTTCTGGGACAGCAACGTAAATTTAATTAAAGATGAAATAAAGGAAAACGAAATTTATGTATTTACCAACATAAGTATACGAAATTGGAATGACATGAAAAATGGAACCTTTGGCGTGACCAGTTCGATCGAGAAAATAGAAAACTTAAATGAAGAATTAAAAGCTAAATGTACAATGATATCAGAATGGTATAATACAAATGGAAAATATGAGCAATTCACCAACATGAGGAATATCTTATCCAATGATGTCAGCCAAATTCCTGACAAGCATTACGCCTTAAGTGACGTAAATGATGTTTTAGCAAAAATTTCTGGTACCTACACACTTGTAGGAAGAATTAAAAGAATATATTGGAAGAGTAAAGAGAATGAGCATCGATTTTACTATCCTGCTTGCACCAAATGTAAAAAAAAATTATTGTCAAGTGGACAAGACAATGCACCAGATAATGATTATGAAACAAATGCAAATGATGAAGAAAGTATTGTCTATTCGTGTATGAATTGTGATGAAAATAATGTTAAGCCTTTTTATAACTACACCTTTAATTTCCTGTTCATGGATTTTTCCGGATCTATAACCCTTAGGGCTTTCTCCGATGAAGGGTATAATTTATTGGGCAAAAAAGCAGAAGAGTTAAAAAGCCTAGATGAAGATACTCTAGATTACCTCTTCAATTACGATTTCTTATATAAGGAGTACAAGGTGGTTGTTAGGGTTAACCAGAAAGTGTACAACGGAATAGAGCGCGTGAACTTTACCGCCATGAGAATTTTCCCGCAAAAACATTCAGACATCTCCTATTTGCTAAACGAAATTCAGCTACTCATTTCGAAGGACAACACGGCTAATAAGAATAAGAGGGCCCTAAATGACGATTCCCATGATGCAAAGAAGCAGAAAGTATGATTGCTGCAATGTAATGCAGGGGGGGAAAGGCACACCAAGGGTGTTCCTCTTCTGCGGGGCGCACAGCGGTAGGCCCTGCAGTGCCCCAGAACAGGAAAGCCAGTAAGGCAGAAATATATACAACCACGTCCCCCCCCCTAGTTGCCAACCGCACACGCGGGAACAACATCCATGTCTACTTTTTTTCATAACCACTTTTACACCTCTCCTAAGCGTGCCCCTATGCGTATTTAAAATTATCACCTCATTTGAATTTTAAAAAATAAAAAAGTTTTCTCCTTTGCTACACAAAAGGGATGACTTATTCTTTTCAAATAAAAAGGTACACTTTTTTTTTTTTACGCCTTTTTATTTACTTCGAAGCATTTCGTGTAACCCCCCCGTAAGCCTTATTCACTTTTTTTTTTTTTTTTAAATGTTATGGATTGATAAAAGAAAAAAAAAAAGAAAAAAGGGGGGATGGGTGTAAACAACAGAGAAACTAACAACAGCAAAGGTGTTTTATTAAATTAATTATGTATACTAGGTAAACGGTAAGTTGGCACAGCTCTGTGCTGGGCGGCGCAGCTTGCCCATCGGTTTGGTTCTTCATCACGCACGGAATCTCAATGCACGACAGTGCGCGCTTTCTAGGTACCACGCGTTTTAATTCGACTGTTCGCCAAATCGCAGTTGCCGGAAATCTGCTCATATGTCCCGCAGAAGGCTAAAAAAAAGGGGGGGAAAAACGGATTAAAGTGACATGGTTGATCCTATTCACGTGCATTTACACACACGTATACACACTTGTGCGCACCCTGGCGCGCTCCCTCGATGCGCCCTACAATTTCAAAGACAAGGAGGAGAGGATCACAATGATAGAGCTGCAAAACATCAGGAAGGTGAACAGAAACGGCGAAAAGACGTAGTTGAGGGCGTAGAACGACCCGCTTGCCAAGAGAATAAAAAAGACGTTGATTAGGAAGGAAAACAAAAAGTTGAATTTGATCACCATCAAGGTTTTTCTGCTTATTTCAAACAACTTCATTATGACGCTTATATCGTTGTCGACGATGCAAGCGTCGGCGCTGTCCATCACCACGTTCGATCTCGTGCTCAGGGACAGCCCCAGGTCCGCGCTCTTCAGGGCAAAGCAGTCGTTTATTCCGTCTCCGATCATGCACACTTTTCCTACAAAGGTGAGTGGAAGTGGTTAGTGGAAGTGGTTAGTGGAAGTGGTTTGCGGAAGTGGTTTGCGGAAGTGGTTCGTGCACGTGGTTCGTGGAAGCGGTTCGTGGAATAGTGTGGGGTAAAATGTGCACCCATGGGGATGCGGGGGGGCACAAATGGTGGTTATAACGAACAGAATGAACATCGCTGGTGTAGACCCCCAAAAAGGGGTATCCTCTGTGGAGACACCCCCACACACCCACACACTGCTCCGCTTTTTCTCACTCACCACTATCGAGTGACTGTATCTTCTTCACAAAGTGGACCTTCTCCATGGGCAACGTGTTCGAGGACACATTCTTTTTTGATATGCCCAAAATTTTGGAAATGTAAAGAGCATTCACATAATTATCACCAGTACAGACGTACACCTTTTTGCGTTCTCTCTTCAGGTACCTAATTAAATCAAACACCTCCGGTTTTATGTCATCCACGAGGGTAAAAAATCCGACGATTATTCCTTCTATACACATAAAAATAATATTATTACTTTCGTTTTTTTTGCTATTGGAATAATTGTACAGGTACTGATACGTCTTGTGTACATTACAATCACAGGAGTAGAGATGGGCCTCCAAATTTTTGATATTCAATTTTTCATCAACACTTTCTGCTGCCTGTCGACAGTGTGTGTTTTTATACTTCGTATAGCAGTAGTACAAAGTGCCAATGGTAACCGATAGGTCTTTTACCACTCCAGTAATTCCCTGACTTTTCCCATTCTTCAAATTTTGCACGTCAAATGTTTCATTAATGCAAAAATTCGAGTTTATAAAGGTATTTATTGACGTAGCGTATAAATGATTACTATACTTTTCCAAATTTGAACTTAAGCTTAAAAAGAGGTATAACCAGTTGGTAATTTTTTCACTCAAATTGTTTTCACTATCAAATGGGTCATCATCATTTTTTTTCAGCTCAGCACCGTATGGCAGTTCTTCATCTTGCTGTGTATCAGTAATGGTAGTGTCATTATTTTCGCTGCTCGTTTCGCTCGTATAAGAATCGTCATGTGAAGAGATGGACACTTCAGGATTGTTTATAAAATACTCCTTGAGGGAATGGTCTCCTATCTGGTTATATTTATTTTTCCTCCTTTTATCATTTATAAATGACACTATACGATTGAAGATAGATTTTTTTCCACTGCAGGGGATGTTCTCCGTGTCATTGAAGTTACTCGGACTGTTTCTTTCTTCTCTTCTCATTACCGATTTTTTTATCTCAATTTTGTAATAGTCCCTTTGCGTCGTGAAGGAATAGAAGGTGACATTTTTTCCTGAGCAGTGGATGCTTTCTATAAAATTTAAGGTCTTATTATTACCACCATCGTTTGTGTCATTTTCGCGACAGTTATTTTTGTGCTCTTCGGTGAGGGTGCTTTCGTTTGGCCGCCAGCTGTCCCCCTTTCTACTCACTCGGTCTCTCTGTTCGTTCTTCCTCGGCATATCCCCCACATAGGCAGCGGAACCGTGCGAAAGGCTTCCCTTATTTTTTCCCCTCTTGTCCAAGTTTCCAAAATGTTCCCCTCCATCGGAAGTATCACCTAAACGACTGTACACACTCACTCCATTAATGTCACCCGGAGAGGGTGCACTTTTCTGTGTTCTTTTATTTTTCTCTTCACTCGTGTGTAAATGAAAATTGCTAAAATGGTGATCATCGCTAGAGAGGTAGTCCAACGCACTGCCCATATCGTCTTCCCCAAATTTCACAGAAAGATTGTTCTTAGACGTACTTTTCAACAACTGGTCTGTGAAGAGCTCTAAATTGGAAGACACGTATATTTTATTGACCACCGGTTTCCCAACTGTTAACGTGCCCGTCTTATCAAAAATGAAATGATTACATTCGAGGAATATTTCGAAGATGTTTATATTTTTTAATATAATTCCAATGCTGCTACATATGTACGAGCTTATGGCAATGGACAGAGGACTCGCTAACCCAACGGCACAGGGACACGCCACACATAAAATTGATAAGGAGAAATGTATGGAGAAAAATACACACGATAAAAATCTGTTTAGCTTAAAATAATTATCCTTCCTTATATTTACATAATCAAAATAGGTTAGGAAAAACCAAATGAAAAATACGACAATGCATAACCCTATAATGAATGGGATGAATATACTGGCTATTTTATCTGCATATAATTGTAAATTCGTTTTTTTGCAGTTCACTTCGTCTAATGTTTTTTTAATATATTCAATATAGTTCCCCTTCGAAATGTCATCAATAAAAAGAATTATGATCCCCTGTACACATTTAGACCCTGCATATATTTTGTCTCCTTTAAATTTGGTAATGGGTTTTTTCTCCCCACTTATCATACTTTCGTCTACATAGGAGATGTCATCATTCATTTTGATCCCATCAATTAGTAACGTCGCCCCTTCGTAAAACACCAAAATGTCGTGCTTTTGAATAAATTGGACTGGGTAACTATTTATCGTAAAATCGTTTATATTAATCTTTTTGTCTTCACAAAATATTTTGTTTATATCTATTCCTTTGCGTTCATTTGGAAAGAGGGTCGGTCTGTTGTTGGGGGCATCATCTCCTGCTCCTCCATGCCTTCCTTCCTCTACCTTAAACTCTCTGCTAGAAAACTGAGAGCTATTTTTGCAAAAGTCAGACAGAGCACTACTTCCAACAGGAGACATATCTCCATTTCTACTGGGGGACACATTTACATTCTCACTCGAGTTGCTATGACTAAGGGGGGCCCCATTGTCTTTCCCATTTTGCGAACTGGTAATTGTACAATTACTTAGCTGCTTCTTTAACTGGGGATCTTCCGTTTTGTCATTCCTTTTCTCCAGTATGTACACATGCTTGGTGCTTCTCTCGTATAAATCTTCTATTTTCTTTTTCGTAAAACTGACTAAAAAGTTTTCAATTTCGAACCCCAGTTTCATTATACATATTAGCAAAGCGGACGAGTCGAAGTAGAGTGGAATTCCATCCAAGTCAACAGAAAAAAACAAACAGAAGAGCAAAAGGAGCAGAGAGTAAAAGTAAGAAAACGAGGAACTGATTGATATTAAAACGTTCATGTTAATTATTCCATTCTTTAAATTTTTGTATCCATTTAAAACAAAATGAAATCCGAAATAAATGTAAACAATGGAGCTTAGCAAAAAAATAAAGAATAACCTGAGCGATAAGTTTCCAAATATTTTACTGTCCAGGTATATGCTTAACCACGTATTGGTCATACAACTGGGTAAATTGTTCTCATAAAAAAGGGACTCCTTTTTCAATAATTCTTCCTCCTTGGTACTCCCTTTTGGTTCCCCCTCCGGGTTCTTCCCTTTCGCCATTTTACAACCTTGTTCTTCTTCCTCTCCTTTAGGGTTCACCTCTTGGGAAGATCCCCTTTTCACTTCTTTTCCCGAATTCACAGTCTTCCCCTTCGCGCTTGCACCTCTGCTGAAGCGGGCGTGAAAGTGTGCCAGGGAGTCTCCCCTGGGCTGAGGGTACTTCCTGAGCACGACTCCTTCAGCGGACGCTGCTACCTCGTTAGACGTTCCCGCACGTTTCTCCCCCTTTACTCCTTTTTTCTGCTTGTCCTCCCGTCGAAAGTCAAACAAAAAATCCACCTCACCAATCTCGGTCATACTCCCCTTCTTAATATCCTTACCATTTGAAGAAGCCTTCTTAAAAAAGTTAGAGTTCGGAACAATCTTCTTCGAACTGTGCACCTTCTTCCCCACGGCATCCTCCGCTCCTTCATCACCATTCACACTATTTTCCTCATACGTTTTTGATTGTAGTTTGTCAGACGGGAATAATCTATCCTGCCCGCGTTCTTTCGTTTGTTTCGCCTTTGTGTTTGTCTCTCCAGATTTTTCAGCTATAGCGTGGAGTCCTTCTTCATGTTCCGCTTCTGAGGATTCTTCCTCCAAATGGTCCACCTCCTTACCAACTTCCTTACCCTGAGCCATCCTGGCATCTATGGCTTCCGGGTACAAGATGGACGAGTCGTCTTCCTCCTTGCCTTCCTTCTCATCAGAGTCAGCTTCATCAGAGTCGGCTTCATCAGAGTCAGCTTCATCCGAGTCAACTTCATTCGAGTGAGCTTCATCCGGGCTGCGTTTCTTCTTCCCATCACTTGGTGCAACCTCTTGGAACTCCCCCCTTATCGAATTGCCCCCCAAATCTGAAGTGAAAACCCGTGGAGATGCATTTCCATCCGTCGTGGTCATCCCCTGTCCCTCTTCCCCATGTGGAAAATACCGTTCGGTGAAAAAAAGACCGAAAAAAGAATTGTTCTCCCCTCCATTCGACTGAAAAGACGATTCATGTGCAAATTTTTTCCCCAAAAAATCACCTTTCGCATTTCTGAAATGCAAAAAATTAAACATATTCACGTAATTCTTGTAAGTGCCATAGGAATAAAAGCCATTCATTGAACCCATATTCATTTGGTAATTATTAAGGACTATAATGAAAATGCTCAAAAAAAAGCAACACAAAAGTTCAATTAATTTACGAGAATTATTCATTTCGTTATTTCTTGTGCTTCTAAAAAATTTTTCTTTATCTTCATCATAGTAAGCATCGATATTTTTCTTCTTTTTTAAACTTTCCAAAATGAACCTAATCCCGACCACATCTGGGTTATACAAAATGTAGACATACTCATGCCTCACATCATATTCTACATTTTTAATTCCCTTCATATTTTTCAACAAGCCATAGGCCTTTATCACGTCCTCCCTGAATACATACAGAGTAATGTCAAAGAGGATCCCCTTATTATGGTTATCTTCATCCTTGTACAAGTCTATCAGGTCATTATTAAATCCGCTTTCCTTTATTTCATTCATTATTTTGTTCACAAAATTTTTTACACTATTGTTGTCGCTACCTTGGTAGTTACAACCGCTACTCGACTGATAGGAATCCCCCTCAGACACGTTCAATTTTAACTTCACTTTACTATCTGTTGCGAAACTATTCCCATCTACGATTAAATTTTTGTCTTTTAAAAAACTGATAATTTTATTGCCACAGTTGTCACACGTCATGTTGTAAATTCTCAATTCGCAAATGTATATATTTTCTTTTTTCCCTCTGTAGGTTTCATAATCTTGGAAGATATTTCCTCTCCGGCTTCTTCCACTTTGGAGTGAATCTCCCTTACGTAACTGTGCCTCCTTGTCCTCGGATGTCTCACCCCGCTTACATCCGTCCTTCCTGACGCATTGACGGTTCGACTGGAGGTTCGATTGCTCGATCCCCTGCTTTTTAACATGCTGCTTCCTCCTTTTGGTTTGGTTAACTGACTGGAGGGCGCCGAAGTTTTCGCTATGGGGGGGGTCTTCATCCCTTCCGTGCTCGTCTTTCACTTCGGCCTTGTTGGCCGCGCGTTCCTCTTCGCGCGCATTTGTGCCTCCTCTTCTGTTATAGGTATCGTTCAAGGTGTTATCCCTAACGTTAGTGCGGCGTTCACCAGGACACTCGTCGGTCTGCATCTCATGCGCATCACCCGCATCACCCGCATCACCACCCACTCCGTCACCTACCCCGTCATCCACGCCCTTCCTATAAATTTCTTGATACCCCTCTTCGCAGTAACTCCCCTCATACCCACTGCCAAAATGTCCACTTATTTTTCCATTCCCCTGGTTTTTATCATTGTCGCCACCGTCCACGTCCTCACCAACGCCATGTGCATTTGCTAAAGTCACATATCCATCCCCATCTAGCAGCCCTCTCGAGTTAACCCCTTCATCCATATTTTTTCCCCAAATGATATTTTTAGCATAACTATTGTGATGCTTACCTTTTGTGTGCTTTCCCTTCGGATAAAAGGTAAACATGTTTACATCTTCGACATTTTCACGGTGAACGAATTCGTTCACTACGCTGTCCTTTTCTATTTTATCTTCCTCTTGGAATTCTCCATCCATATCTTTGCTGCTGTTTATAATTGCTACTAATCTGTTCGCATCAATTATACTATCATTGAACAATATGGACGCAGAGTTCTCATCGAAAGTCACCTCTTCCACCCCATCTAACTCTTCTATCTTCAAAAAAGTTATCTTGCTTTTCACACTACTGTTTATGTTACTAAGACGCAAAGAGCTTTTTGCCATTGTGCGAAGAGTATGCTCATGGGGTGTACATAAAAGGGCGGCACACTCGACATGCACATGCGCAGGTGTGGCACACACAATAAAAAGGGACAAAAAAAAAAAAGGAAGCTAAGGAGTGTGATAAACTGTGTTAGGCATATAATCAAATTAGTAATGTGAGTTTAATTCAGGGGGGCATTTTGAAAATGTTATCATGGGCTTCTTAAGTAACTTACTATGACCCTTCTTATGGTACTTTTTTTACGTCCCCCTTTATGCCCTCTGTTATGCCCCCGTTTGTGTCACTTTTTTCCCCCTTCTCAAGCATATAAAGAGTCACAGTTCGACATGCTCATACAAATTGACATATTCACAATTCGTGCGACCAAATACGTGCATACAAGGGCCGCCAAGCCCCCTCGACAAAACTGTTGTGTAAGTAGTAAACTGTGCACCTCCTCCCCGTGTTCGTTAAAAAGAGCACATAAAAAAAAAGAAAGGGGGAAAAAGGAATTACACACCCAAACGTGTTTTAACTGCAAAATAATCGTCTTTTAAAAAGGCATGAAAATGTCAACACGTCGAAATGTGGCACGTGTGAACATTCCAAGGGGTTCCTGCATCAGGACAATTTATACGCAAAGAACAGGTCTAATTATTACTCAATCCGGGGCGTGAAAAATGGCCGTATAAAATAAAATTGAAATGGAAAGCAAAAGTGCTTACAATTGTGTACGTAAGTATAACCTTACTAAGTTTGCTCCAATTTGTGTCGCATTCGCCAAGCGTACTTTGTTGCTATTGCTCCAACGGCCGGCCACCACACTGCTCAAATAGTGGTGAGAGAGCCTAGGGCCGTACGCAAAGGGGTACATGTTTTATGCGTACATCCGCGTGTATGCATGTACAATCGCGCTAGGGCATATTTTCACAAATGCGTATTCACGATCGTACATTTCATGTGCATACATATAGATGGCAAAATAAATTTTGCGGTGATGGGGCTGATGCAAAATTAACAAAAACGAAGAGCTCCGAATACAAAGGTGAGCGAAAAATAACCTCGCACCGTAGATTCAAGAATGAATAACACACATTCAAAAGAAAGCGAAAAAACGTGGCCACCAAGGTGCTAAAAAATCGGGAATGCACTCTTTTCGAGGTGCATAAAAGCGCCAGCTCCCCACGCATATTTAAAAATTATGCGCATCCACAACGTTATTCGGCAATTTTTTCTGGCACATTTTTTACCTTTTATTTGTTTTTCCTTTTTTTTTTGCTAGCACGCTTTACCGCTTCGCAATAGAATTGCAAAATTTGAAAAACACCTTTTTAGTTGGGCACTAATTGGTATGTGCCTCACTGCTGAGCTAACTAGAATTGACGTTTTGTTTAGGAAAAAAATTCCTATAAAGCGTCATATGTATGTGTGTATGTGCATGTACATGTACGTATACATATGCGCAAACACTTTTATCACTCTACAAGGGTGACTTATAACAATGTGGGGCGCTTTTCCACGTTTCGTTTCTCAAAGGGGAAAACTTCAGTTGGACGAAAAAGGCACTTTACGCAGTTTGTGCAAATTCAACCACGATAACTTCTGTGGCGCAAAAAAAATCGAGGCAGCCTGGTTGACCTCAGTTAAAAAGGGGTCGTAACGAATAAAGGCACGCCTCAAAAAAAATAGCCACGCGGGGAGGAACTACTTTGCAACGGGGCGCATCCACATGTGTTTGTGTGCGTTGGAGGTGGCGCACATGTTGGGACGCATACACATACGTAGCAGCGCAGATGCATAGGTTCGCACGGCGCTGCAGCGAACCCCACTAGAACGTGTTCCAATTCTCCTTGTGGATGTTCTGGTTGTCGACATCTATATATTTCGTGTTCAGGTAATTGCTCTGCTTCTTCAACTTGTAAATAAACTTATTGTTGTACGTGTGAAACGAATCTATGCTCTTCTGCACAGTACTTAAGTACTCGTCCAGGTATTTATCATCAATAGGGTTTTCATAATTTATCTCTAATTTTTTTCTAAACAAATGATTTTTATATATTAAACAAACGCAAGGCACATAGGTGACATCGCAATTGTAAGAACACTGTGGACAGACATTAACATCCAGGAAAAAAAATTGTAACTTTTTATTCTTTTCGATAATACTTTTAAATTTCTCAAATAAAAGTACACTAATGTTATTTTCATAGCTACCAAAATATAGGACCTGTAAATCGGTGGATGTAATGATATTTGTGCATTCATTTTCCTCCTCCATTTTTCCTAAATTGCTTCTCACTGCGTCCTTTCTTTCTTCGATGGAGGGTTTAAATCCGTCCGATAATTGTTCTCCATCATGCTCCCACATTTCTCCATGATTAAACTTGTTTTGAATTTTGGAGTAATCCTTAAAGTATTCATTTTTTACAACCAAATTGTGATATTCATCGTAGCTGTTTATTACCTTCAAATTATTGTAATATGTATTATCCAATTTATACACATTGTAAATGTACTTATTGTCAACAGCTGTGACGTTGTTGGTCTTCGCTGTGCTGTACCTCTTTCCTAACAATGCGGCTGCGAATTTGCCACTGGTACGGAGCAGTTGTTCCCGTCTGCATAAACTTACTACTTTGATCATTTTAATCATTTCTACTTCGGTCCTGTGGCATAGTAGGTGGGGGAGGGAACGGGGTCGCACTGGGCGAAAAAAAGGGAAAGCAGCACTGGCAGAAGTGGCAGGCGTGGCAAAAAAGCCGTAGCAAGCAGCAACCGTAGCAACCAGCAGCCGTAGCGGAGAGGGGGAGACGCAGGGACCCTTTCACGTTTACATGCCGAACATGCCGTGAGTCAAAGCTTCCCTCTTCCGTCCACGCTGTCGTGCATATTAGCCTTTATTTTCCAGGGGGCTTTGCATACGGAAAATGTGCCCACAGGGGTGATATGCCCAAATGTGCGAAAGAGAGCAAATGAGAAAGTGGGCAAATGCGAAAGTGAGCAAATGCGAAGGCGCTCAAATGCGAAGGCGCTCAAATGCGAAGGCGCTCAAATGAGAAGGCTCTCAAATGAGAAGGCTCTCAAATGCGAAGGCTCTCAAATGCGAAGGCGCTCGAATCCGAAAATGTGAAAACTTTGCGAAACGTGGGGCCCACTTACGCAAACATGTACGCAACACAGAAACGAAAAAAAAACCTCCCTAAAATACCATTTTGTTACTCTTTTCTATTCGGGGCTAAACGGGAGTTGTGCCAACAGAAAAGGATTGAGGAAACTGGAAAAAAAAAAATTGACGCAAAAACGCGTTCCAAACCATTCAGAACAACATAAACAGTATTGCACATGCATAGCATATGAAAAGGATTATGGAGTTTATACTGAACGTTTACAAATGTACAACTTAGTCCTATGCGCCCTTATGCCCCGTGTGCCCATACACTCTCTGTGCACATAATGGTATAGCAATTTTTTTTTTTTTGAGCCTTTTCCACCCCAGTTTTGCTCTACACGCCGTGTAAAATTGCACGTCCTATTCCCTTCCATTTTGTAGAAAGAAGATTTAAGTGAACCCGCTTTAACCTCGTTTCTCCACTAGCATAAAGTCCCCCTATTTTATTGCACAAACTGGGGCATTCGCATGTTTACCTGTGCCCTTAGCCTATACACCTCGGTGAGTTGTTCCTATTCTTCCCAAATGACGTTTTTTCAAGGGAAAAATTAACAAAAGGGGCTGGGTCTTTATTGGTTCCTTAAAAATGAATTCACCTTTTCTTGATAAGATTATATGAACATTAATTTGGGTATATATCTTTTCATTGTTTTTAAAAATGAAAAAAAGGCAATTATCATGAAGAGGTTACAAACGTGGGTTATTAAACAATTTGATACGAAAGGAAATTGTAAAGGAGTGCGCTAGTTGGCTGGACATACCAAGGTAGTGTAAACAGTGACATGTGCGAACGTGTCGGTCAACCCGTTATGGTGACCTTTCAATCCACTCGCGCACAAGCACATGTTCACATATAAATATACTTAGTACGAATACTCCATTTCTTTTACCAAGTCAAATACTGGAGTTTGCAAGTATGTGGTGGCTAGTCAAAAAAAAAAAAAAAAATTAAATACAATTTTGTACTTGCCAAAAAAAAAAAGAAACAAAACAAACGTGCGTGTTTTCATTTTAAAAGCTTAATGTGCTCAGATAGTTGATGCTCTCCACAACTTGAGCATCCAACTTGTCCTTGATGGGCAGCAAAAATTTAACAACGGCGTGAAGGGTGGTCTGTCCTACCAGTTCGTTTATCTGCAAGTCGGTGGGGGTGAGGCGTTAAGCGGAGTTATGCGCAGTTGTACGGAACACATTTCGGTGATGGGTAGATGCACAAAACGCACAACGTCGTTTTCAACACGTAAGTAATGCACTCAATGTTACACTCGCTCGGAGGAAAAACCTCCTTCCATCCGTACCTGATAGTTCTGTCGACACAGCTCCCGCAGCGTCATCAAAAAGTTGGAGGACAAATCGATGTTGTAGTAATCCGCCGTGGACAGCTTCTCCAGCATGTTGTCCGGAATCAGGCTGGATGAAAAGATTATAAAGGCCTCTTCGAACATCTTCCTCTTCATGAACAGGATGCTCAGGATTAGGTACGACTTGTTTTCAATTGATTCGAGCTTGACGTTTGAGGGCCACATGTTCTGCAGGTGTGGGGGAGAGGATGTTATAAATATGTATGGAGGGAACAACGATGCTACAGTGCTCATCGTACGCACACACGATTCGCTAATTCACCACCACTCGCTACCGCAATCGCTATCGCGATAGCTATCGCTGTTGCTGTTTTCCCTACCTTGGCCAAGTGGTAAAAGCGGAAGGCGCACTTGCGGATGTAGACGTACTCCCGCTCGTTGTTGTGGTAGTAGTATATCAGCTCGTCGTTGTAAATCCTAATCAAGGAGTTTATGGCGCTCTGTTCATCCTTCAGAATGTAGTAGCAGATGAAAGAAATGATGTAGTTCTTCCTCTGGTTAGCAAAGTACGCGAGGATGGCATAAAACTGAGAAATCTTGTACAAAATGGAGCAATGCACACTAATGATGGAGTTATCCAAGGATATCCTATTCAACGTGTTAATATTCTTACTTTGCACATACTTAAAATTTCTGCATTTGTAATGATACTCTTCGTCATTTTCATTTTTATGTTTACATAATTTACTATTATGAAAGAGTTTCTTCTTGTACAAAACGTAGTACATTAAGAAGTAGCATTTTATGTCCTTTCTCATTTTCACTTTATTCTTAAATAAAAATAAAAAGTCATGTAATTTTCCATAAAGTATATTTCCGTCGTTATTTATGTGCCCAATTACACTCTCGTGCAATAGTATATCTTGATTTTCCTGCACAATGCTCTTCAACAGTTTGATACTTAAGCTGGTCTTCAAATTAAGCAGATACGTTATTTTTAACAAAATATTTATGTTATTATTTCGAAGTACAAAATAGTCAAAGGGGATGTCAATACTATTCAAGCTCAGGTTGATTAAATTCATTCTGTCTGCTACAGAGGTGGCCACAATTTCCGTGGCTTCCACCGCTGCGGCCGCTACTGCTGCGGCTGCAGATGATACTTCGTCATTAATACCATTCATGGAATGATCCAAAAATGAGTCGCTTTCATTTTTTAACTTCAAAAATTGTAACGTCTTTAATTTTATATTATTCAACTGCTCATTCTCGAAGATGTTATTTTTGTGCAAAAATATGGTCAGCACTAGGAGGATCCTCTGCACATTGTTCGATATACACGATAAAAACGCAACGGTGGTGTAAATATTTCCAACTAACAGAAGGTAGTAAAATAGCTTAATGTACAGCACGAAATTATTTTTTAAAACTTTTGATATGTTGCCCTTAACCTTTTCTGCTATCTTCCCATCCACCACAATAAAATTATTTATGACTTCATCCACCTTGAGTTTCGAACAGATGGCAAAATATTCTTTGTTTTCGTTAACAACACAGTGCGATATGCAAATGAATAATTTTTCAATTTTGCTGTTTATTTGCTCCCTTCTATATTTTGTGTCATTTAAGAATGCATTATTATCGTTATCGTAATTGTAAAAAGTTAAGTTAGTATCCATGATGTCAAAATTTTCTTGAAATTTACTTCCATACAAGTCAAAGTTTTTCGAAAGAAACAAAGTCAACTCGATCCATATACTCGTCTCGATGTTGCAGTATTCAAAATTATAACCATACCTGTTGGTGATTCCCAAAGATTCGATGTAACTTATGTGTTCCGAATCTCTGTTCATTCTATCCTCCATCTCTTCATTTATTTCGATGTTTCCAAATTCATCCTCTTGGGACTTCTTCGGCTTCTGAAGCATATTTGTAAACATGTCAAAAAAGAAGGTTTTATTTGTGCCTTTTTTCCCTTTCCTTGCTCTTCCGTTGTTGCTATTCTCATCGCTGCTGAAGTAGCCCCTCATCGAGTGGTTGTTCTTGTTACTACTCGCATCGCCCCTGATGCGACTGCTACGTCTGCTATTTCTCCGTTCATCATCGATTAGGTCATCGTTAGGGTGTCGTCTCCCTCCGTTGTGGTGGTTACTAGGATGCCTACTACCTCGACCACCGTTCCTCGGGTGACCCACGTACCGCTCACCATAGTAGTCGTCGTACTGATCACCATAAGGGAGATCGCTATAATCACCGTAGTAGTCGTCACTGTATTGACTTTTGGATCTTTGCTCTGGCCGCCCTCCCCTCATGGGATCCTTCCCTGGAGCTGCTCCCTCCTCCCCATCGTACCCTCTTCTGCCCTTATAATGACCACCCTCTCTATTGTAGTCACTTCTATTCGGTCCAATACGACTATCATGATGATAATCATCATCATCAACATCGTCATCACCATCCTCGTCATGATTGTTCTCACAGCTCGGGCTCCTCCCCTCCGTGTAATGAAAAATATTTTTCATCTCCATTTTTTTGTCCCGATTGGTGTACATGGCCCCCTTTTTGTAAAAAATGTCAGAAAACAACACGCACAGCAAATCGTACGCATAAATGTTGTTAACGCAGAGGTAAATAATTGAGTGGAAAAAATTAATCAACACAGACATGTTAATTTTTTTTTTAAAAATGTCCGTGCAGTCAAAATCCACCTTCATATTCTCGAAGATGCTTATCTCGTTACTTTTATTATAAATTAAAAATAAAATTCTTATAAGTAATATTACAAAGTCGTACAGATAGTTATCAATGCTTAAATTTTTCACAAATTCGTCCCCCTTAATTATCTGGATTAGCCCCAAGTAATTTCCGCACCGAAACATTATGTTAACCAGGTAGAAAAAAAAATGGATAGTGCAGTTTTCCTTGTCCATTTCATTCTTATAAAAATTGTCATAACAGTAGGAAAAAATGGCGTTCGACTTGGCGTCCACAAAATATTCATCAATCTGGTTTAAATCCTTGGCAACATAGTTGCTTATTTCGATTTTGTAAAACTTGTCATGCAAATGTTGCAGCGTTCCGAACAAATAGTTTAACAGTAAATTTTCATATGTATAGTTGGAGCCCGAATTGAAATTATCTTTGCCGTTGATGTTACCATTGCTATTACCATTATTGTTGTTGTTATCCCCGTTTTCGTAGTAGTCCTCCTTTTCCCTCCTTTTTATATTTTCCTTCGTTATGGACAAATTCATATTTAGTAAACTATTCAGAATGTCTTTCAAAACTTGCTTATAAATGGAATCCACATCTAGGGCGTTTACATTTGTCGTATTTGTCCCTCTTTTCTTTCCTCGCCTTCTATCCCGACTTGACACCACGTCACTCTCCTGGTACTTACTTATCTGCGATTTGAAGAAATGGTTCTTCGAGTTCATGTAATAATGGTCATTCACTTCAACAAAGCTTCCAGGAAATAAATTTTTGTCTACATTTCCGATAAAAATTTTGGAGTAATTTAAATTCGTGTCACTTAACAATAAGTAGTAAAAGCTCTTAAAGGGAATAAAATCAACTTTGCATGCGTTCACATTGTATAACCAAATTAAAATTTGAAACTCGTGTTGATCCAGATCTAACACATTGCTCTTAACAACCTTTTCCGATTTTTTTTCTGCTTAAAATTCAACAAATAATCCACAAAGGTCTTAAAAATATTACTTTTAAAATTATCCCACATTAACGAATCATGATCATTCAATAAAGAAAACGTTGTCTTCTGTATGTCGTTTATGTTATCATTTATAATTAAATTAATATAATTGTAAAAGGTCCCTTCTGATTCCTTTTCGCTAAACACCTCATCCTCTTCATACGCCTGATCGAAAATGCCTTCCTGCTTTTTTATAATCGTTAACTCTTCTACCGACTTGTCTAAATTATCTTTGCTACCAGCTAATTCGTCCTTTTGATCACTTTTAAATTCTTGTGTCATGAAATTATTTACCTTTCCCGTCTGGCCTAACAGCAGATTATTCTGCGTGCTCATCAACGTACTGTTATTAGGCCCCACATTTTTATTTCCTAAGAACATGTTCGTTGACGCTCCATCTGCTGCACTTGTGCTTATTTTCTGACCCAAACCGCTACTACCTATCATTGTGCCGCCACCCAAATTGGAATTTAGTCCGCCTAAACCACCAAATATGCTCGACCCGCTGGCATTAGCCCCAGTGCCGGAACCTGTCCCCACGTTTAAATTCGCATTCATATTTGATGTCAAATTGGAACCCAGGTTTGAACCCATGTTGGTTCCCACACTTGTCCCCATGGTCGTTCCCAAATTGGATCCCATACCTAGTCCAACTCCCCCTGTGCTTAACCCGGTGCCCACTCCTCCAACTCCAGTGGTGGTATTCGAACCGGTATTCCCCGAGCCCAACGAAAAACCAGAAGATGTTCCAAATATATTCTTGCTGTCACCCACTCCACCCAAATTCGTACCTGTTGATACGCTTCCAAACATATTACTCGTGCTACCACTTTGCGTTGTTCCTCCTAATCCTGGAGTGGAAGAAATTCCTGTGGCAGCAGTATTGACAGATGTACTCTGACCAGCTGTTCCGACCTGTCCAAACATGTTATTAAATTTATTTTGGCTCGTTGACGTTGTCATGGACGATGAAAACACATTATTACTTCCCATACTTGCACTTGGCGAAGTTGTTGCACCGAAAAGGCTACTGCTACTTCCAGCTTGTGTACCTCCTGACAATGTGCCAAAAATGTTACTGCCCGTTTTATTTTGGCTACTCTGTACTGTGCTCCCGAAGAGGTTGCTACTCATCCCAGTAGTTGCACTAGTCCCCGGTGTTGAGGACATTCCTCCAAAGAGGTTCCCACCCGTGGCTGGCTTTGCCTGACTGGCTCCCAAGCTGCCAAACATGTTGCTGCTACCTGTTGTGCCTTGGCTGGGCGATTGCAAATTTCCAAAAACTCCACCTGGTTTGTTCTGATTCATTGAAGATGCACCTCCGAAGAGATTTCCAGAACCTGTGCTGGTTGGCGTGCTGCCGGACATCCCCCCGAAGAGAGTGCTGCTTCCCTTATTTTGGCTCATCCCACCGGTAGCACTTCCAAACATGCTGTTACCGGTACTGCCCTGATTAGACGATTGCAACGCTCCAAAAAGACCGCCACCCTTATTCTGGCCCATAGATGATGCATTCCCAAACATGTTACTCTGTGTTGATCCTTGATTCGCCGTCCCAAAGGATCCACCAAATATGCTGCTCCCCTTATTTTGGTTCAGCCCACCTGATGTGCTTCCAAACATGCTGGTTCAGCCCACCTGATGTGCTTCCAAACATGCTGTTACTTGTACTACTCTGATTTGACGTTTGCAACGCTCCAAAAAGCCCACCACTGGGCTTGTTCTGGTTCATTGAAGATGCACCTCCGAAGAGATTTCCAGATCCTGTGTTGGTCGGCGTGCTGCCGGACATCCCCCCGAAGAGGGTGCTGCTTCCCTTATTTTGGCTCATCCCACCGGTAGCACTTCCAAACATGCTGTTACCGGTACTGCCCTGATTAGACGATTGCAGCGCTCCAAACAACCCACCACCCTTATTCTGTCCCATGGAGGATGCATTCCCAAACATGTTACTTCCTGATGTTTGATTAGACTGAGACGATGTGCCAAATAAACTATTTCCCTTACTTTGATTAGCCGAGGATAAATTTCCAAACATATTTCCGGAGCTCGTTTGATTAGACGACAAATTTCCAAAAAGGTTACTGGACGATGAAGTAGAGCTCTGATTATTCTGTTGCATGCCTCCAAAAATCCCTTTATTGGATAAGTTCGTTCCTGGAGCATTTAAATTGGTCGTGCCCCCAAAAATATTTTTCATACCTAAGCTATTCTGATTACTTGAATTCATGAATAAATTATTTCCTCCCATATTTCCTTGGCTGGTACTATTTCCTACACTTGACCCTCCAAATATATTTTTGTTACCTAAGTTGGACTGACTATTCATATTGTCGTAGAGCCCTTTATTTCCACTTAATCCACTAGAGCTCGTGTTCATGTTAAACAGATTCTTATTCACCAGCGCATTGTTCGATTGCGGTGTTTTCGAAACTCCAAAAATGGACGAGTGATCCGTGTTCGATAGGTTGGACTGGACGTTTGCATTTCCAAAGATCCCCTTATTTGCATTGTTCCCTTGGTTGTTAAATGATCCGAAGAGGTTATTCGACGAGGAGTTCTGCATATACATAGTTGTCCAATCATATAAAAAGGAGATAAATACTTTTGTGGTGAAAAAAAGAGGGATGCCACAATTATTTTGATAAAAAATTTCCTTTTTCCTTTTTCTTTATTTTTGTTCATATGCGGTCCTGTTTTCCTCACTGAACATATGCTTCCTAACTGTGGCTCAAACGGATGCACCTTTTTTCTTCCCCCCCCCTTACGCGTTTCACATCAACGTGGAACTCTCGCTGTGCTTATTACGCATGCCACGTTTCGCTTGAATAAGGACATATTCATACGTCATTACACTGATGCACACACACACGGGTTTTGCCGCTCTGGGTGAGTGCTTCCACTAACGCAGGAATGCCTAACCGTGCAAAACCTGTTTTCCCAAAACGATCGAAGTTTCAGCCAATTGGGGACGGGCTGAAAAATTAATTGATCACATATGTTCATGTAACCCCTGCACTCAGGCCATGAGCAGGGGCATCTTCGCAAGTTTTAATGCAAACGAGATGACCCGCATGCACATATATATATGCACAAACGGGTAAACACACACATACATATATATGCAGTTAAGTTATATGTACATTTCCTGGGTTGATTAAATTTTTCTCACTGCGACACAACCCCAGTCACGCGCTTTTTTCCCTTATTTTGGGGAAAATACGCATACGTAATTTGTGCAATTTTCCGAGCAATAAGGCGACATTTGTTCTCTCCACAGTTGATGAAAAAAAAAAAAAAATTTAAATGAAAAATAAAATATGTTGTTGCCTCTCTCCACGTGTCAACCGGTAATTGTTGCAGCCAGGTAAGTTCTCATATCACATCGGTTGGGGACACAACTACGCAAACGCGCAACTATACAATTGTGCAAATGAACAAATGAACGCTGCGCACGTACATTCATCCATCCGTACACGCGTACTTACTCATGTTGCGCATAGCAGTACTCCCGTGGGTGGTAAGGCAATTTTATGCTCTGCTTTTATACAGTTACAAGTTTGCTAGCCATCCCACTTGATTAAATTTCCGCTACTTATTGGCAGTCATTTCAAGTGGGGGAAGGGGAAAAAAAAAAAAATGACATAAAAAACTCTCTTAATGGGAAAAAAAAAAAAAAAAAAGCCGCTTTTTACGCGATATGAATATATATGTTACTTTAAGGGGATAATAAAAATTTGAACGCAAAAAAAGTCCTTGCAATTATATAAAGTGGGACAAAAAAAAAAATGCAAGTAAATAACCCAGGCGATTGTACATGTTTGAAGAAGCGCAAAACAAATGAAATTCTGTAACATATGTGACAGCACGTAAGCTGCGCAAATTTGTAAAAATACGTGAAAATGTACGACACGCTAGAGGGGCATAAAATGGCCGCAGTACATTTCACGTATGCACGGGCGAAACTTCCGTGCGCATTCGCGAAAACGCAATCCACGTGCTCGTGAAAATAAATAAAACAAGAATGAGAACAAACGCCGCGCGGGGACAAAAGCAGATGGCACAAATTAAAAATGGAAAAGGAAAAACCCCAGCTAAAAAAATTGAACATATACATACACAAATATGTACGTATATATAATATATAATACACTTATACGCAAGCGTATATATATATATATTTATACGTAGAGGACCTTTTTTTCAGTGGCACATTTTCCGTGTAAATAGTATGTTACATTTTTGTGCCGCTTGGGGTTTGCCTCTCTGACCGCGCGACAATCAAGGACGGGCTTACGTGCGTGGGCCCCCATAATCGCAGAGTGAAAAAACCTCGTCTGCGTTAAAAGAGGAGGAAATTTTATTCCACAAAATTGGATCGCGCAAATACGAAAAGAGTGACCAAATGAAGATATTAAAAAATGACGAAGTGAAAAAAAAATTCCAACCTGTACCAGTAGAGCGCGACCGCGTTAAAGAATTTCTCCTTTTTTTTTTCCAGTATCATTTGATAAACGGAATTTTATTACATACGACAAATGGTCCCACTCGACATGAAAACACATAAAAAAGTGTTCCCCGGGGGAAATTTACCCACGCCGATTATTCAACCCATCCAATTATGGCAACTCGTGCAACCGTTATTTTTGCGCAATGTGCACCCCCGTTTGTCCACTTGGCAAACATTTTCATCGACCGTTGTCGCAAATGAGCTGATTCTGCCTCTCTTCTGCGCTTATTCAAAAAGAGTCACAATGTGAACGGGCTAAGCGAGACCCTCCCCACACCACATCACCGTTTAACAGACATTCATTCAGGTTAAAAAAAAAAATACAAGGTACGAAAAACTGCTTCACTTGTACCGTTTAATGGGAACTTTTTTTGGATAGCCGTAAATAATAATTCGCAAACGTATTCATTTTTTTCTCTAATTCTTTTAAGTTAAGCAGCATAACGAATTCGCGCTTAGCAAATAAGCAAAATGGGGAAAAGGAAAAAACTGAAAAAAAAATATCCATAAACCTGTGGGAAAGACACCCTCAATTGGGTGTTTAAATATGCACACGTGCACGAGTGCTAATGTGGACGCGCTCATAGAGCACACTATATTGACATATACGCGGCGAGGTAGACGCAAATGACAGCGCACGTGTAAACGTCCCTCGCCCCCAAATCAAAATGGTTCCAAAAAAAAAAAAAATGCAAAAATAAAGTAGCGCGCATGACGATGGGCCCAATTGATTGGGTGGAGACTCATCTTGTCACTCTGCGCGAAGTGAAGCTACGCCGAATTGAAGTTAACCTTAAAAAACCGCTTCATCGTTTCATACGTCCCCCATGATATGGCCGAAGCAGGAATGCACAGGGCCATTCTTGCCATGGATCCCTTGAAAAAGGAACGAAAACCCTCCTTATGATACAAGTTCGATATCACTCGATAAAAATTGAAACCTTTTGCGTTAAAGCACTCCGTCTGAATCCTCGTCTTAATAACGTCAAGTGGATTTGTCACCACGGCGGCTATTCCGCCACCAATTCCTGCACACACGAAATAGGATGTAATATGATTAAACGGTTTGTTAAAAAACTCGTTCTTCTTCATATTCTTATTCTTATTATTGTTATTGTCATCATTATTATCATCATTATTGTAGTTTCCTAGCCACATATTCTTTAACTGCACATTATCGCATTTCGTCCCCGTAAAGTTAAACGAGTCGCCCATCGTATGGTCATATTTTTCTGAAAGGTCATTAATTGAGCTGTTTTCTAATTTGTTGATTACATTTTTAAATAAAATTTCCTCGTTCGTTTGTTCCCCATCGAATGTTGTTTGGCTAGTTAGCAAAATATGTTCCCCTCCATTTGGCGCGTACTTTTGCCCGCGACTTTTACTCAAATAATTCACCGAATCTGTGTCCTGCTCAATGAACAACTTGATCAATTTGTCACTATTGCCGCTAAGTTCTTTCATGCTGCTATGTAACTTGTCCGAAGAACCGCCTCCTTCGCCACGTTTCGCTTCGCTATTGTGCAGACGGTACGCACTACTGCTCGTAGGAGTATTGTTGCTCTCCTCTGCTTCGCAGTTGGTACGCCCTCCTCCTGCAACAGAGTCATTCCTATCGCTGCTCCCACCAGTGGTACACGCACCTTGGCTGTTATTCCTACCCAACCCACTCATGCCGCAAAAATACTCGAAGTAAACTTTCTTCATTTTTTCATTTGTACATATCATGATAATTTGGTAGGGGATGTTCATGAGCAGGGTTATTGGCAAACTCAAATATAAACTCCTGATCCCATGTTCCCTTAGGATCTTTATCGAATCCAGGGAGTTTTTGTTTATGCCTAATTGCAACCTCTGCTTTAGAGTATCTATGGGGGTGATAATCAAGTCGTGCGCGATGGTTGCTAAAAACCCTGATACGGCTATGCCAAAATAGTTTAGGTCTCCCAATTTGTAGTTCACCCCCTCGGTTTTCTTCCCATCAAGATGCTGATTCCCCCCCTCCACGCGGCTACCCCCGCCGCTGGACCGCACTTGGATGGGCAAATTCTTAGAGCACATACTGGAGAAGTATTTCTTACTATATTCAAATGTGGAGAAATACATGGCATGTGCAGGAATGCATCCTAACACGACGACATTAACCCCCTTGTACAGATTGGCAACATTGCTTCTTATCAAGGTGCAGTTTTGTCTCGTTGTTATGTTCACTCCATTGGACATATCTGGAAATAGGCTCCTAATAAAGTTGAAGCTTTTACCATTTCTGCTAAACCTGGAGTAGCTAAAATTGGAGTTCCTATTTTTGTAAAAATTATTTTTACATGAAGAAGAATGAATACTTCTGTCAAACAAGTTTCTGTAAATATAACTTTTGGTTACATAGCATAGGTTATTACGAAATATATTGTTATTGTTTCTTAACAAGGAGTAGTAAGAATTGAAGCCATCCTTCCTCATCATCACTGCTTTGCCATTAGACATTACTGATGTGGTTAAGGTAATATTGTACCACTTGGCTGGGATAAGACCCTTTTTTATATATTCCAAAAGGGGGGTAAAAAAATTCCATTCATTTTTTTGGAACATATAACTTTTTTTAAATGCCTCACTGGGAAGGTAATGATCAAATCGGGGATTCTTACTTGTCCTTTGGAACAGCTTCAAATAATTACTTAACCGTGGTTTGTTACTGCCATCAGTATTGCCACTACTTACGCTTTTCTGTTCCGAGAAAATAAAAGAGAAATTGGTTTTCTTGCCCAGTTTGTTAGACTCACTTATCACATATCTCTTATCATTCGCTGTGCTGGGAACGGGACCACCTTTTAAACTCCTCCTCAAAGATAGACCGTTGTTCCTCTTGACACGCACCAAATGAGTGTTACTGCTTCTGTTACTCGTTCTATGGGTACATCTTCCCAAAAGATCATTTAGTAAAACATTGTTTATCTTTTTTATCCCCCTTAAATTCTTTTTTATTACGTGACTTGCCCCCATCTTGCGGAGAAGTGGCTTCATTTCAATGTAACCCTTCTGTGCAGGATTACAATTTTTCACTGTTTCCCCATTTGCAGCACATTTATGGTACTGACTTTTCTGCCCCCACATGGATGCACCGTTGCCGCCCTTCTTGAAAATAATTCTCCCTGTGACTTTTTTTGAGCCCAAGTGATTAATTTCTGAGCGATTAACTGATGAGGGGCAATCATCCTTCTTAAGACTGTTAAATATGAGCTTATTCGTGTTGTCTCTACGCTGCCATTTCGTAGTAGCACTAGCAGACGTGTCGCAAGTCATTCCAAACCTTTGGAAGTTTTTCATTTCTTGCTTTACTTGCATAGTTCCTCCGCTTCTAGCCCTGCTTAAGGTATTCCTCCCCAACCTCTTAGGACTTCTGGCTAATGAATGGATTTTCATATTCTGGGAGTTACCCATCGCACAGCTGTCACCAACAGCCCCAGGAGGTTTGTCAAACAAATTGCATGCTCGGTACTTTCTTAATCTGACCAAATTGTTATACTGACCGCTACCACATTTGTCCTGGTTAACAATTCTACTCTCGGCAGCAAACTGTTTATTCATTACTCTACTATGGTGTCTACGCGGTTGAAATTTTTTATTCACCACCTGGGCCATTACTCCCCTCTGTTCTACATTTAAACCGCCGCAAAGGAATTTTCTCAAATTGTGTTTACTTTTTCTCAATCCATCTGATGTAGCACCAAGTGTGCTGGCGTGAAAAACACCTTTTTTATTAAACGGAGTCATCATCTTCATGTTACAAAAATTGTCATAAGTACATGTCTTCTTATAAATACATCCATCACACCCTCTAGACGTGCAAAATGTTTTCTTATCCACATGCAAGCCACTTTTGTGAACCTTTATGTCGTTGAAATTGCTCCCATTACCATTTTGGCTGTACACGTTGCACCTGTCGTACACCCTCCTGCTGCCTTTCAGACGATCGTTCGTTTGTATATACGTTTTAATCGTGTCCAGAGGGTACATAAAAACGTGCTCCATCAGCCCTGCTATACTTCCACAGAATATATGTTGCCATAGGGGCACATCTCCTTTGTACTCTTCCCATTCTTCCCAAATAAAATCAAAAGACTCAATTTCAATGTCGTCAAAGGCGTCGTTTACGGATAGCTCGTTCATCTTACTTTTACTTTCCTGTCAATTTAGTGTTGCCTCTCCAGTGCTGCACAATTGGCAATGTTTCGGTTATTCAGTATTGCTATTTTTCTTTATTTTTTTTTTTTTTTGTTATTTTTCCTATCCTAATAAATCTACCATTACGTTTTGCCAGCTCGACAATAAAAATTGTACACGTTATTAACACGAAAAGGAGCCACTTTCTCCACTCACAATTTATCTCCACCTCATTACTTTTCTGTGTACAAAGGCCAAAGGAAACACGGTGTCATTAAAAAAAATAGGTTGCAAATGCCTCAATACACATGTCAAAAAGCAAAGATCGATCTTTAAATCTGCTTCAGTTCCCCTTTGTTATGTTAGAACAAATTCTATTACATGTGGTTACAACACCAAAAATGCTTTTATCTTAATAACTAAGCTTTTTCAAGTGCAGCTAACTCACCATGAAGATGCTTACGAGTATGTGCAGGGATCCATAAATATAATAGTAAATGGGGGCGAGGTAAGAAAAATTGCAGCTTTTAAAATTGGCTAATTAAAGAGTACAAAAAAAAAAAAAAAAAAAAAGGCACGAATAAATGAAAAAAAAACAAACAAACAAATGTGAAAAGTCAGCAGTTAGGTGTTAATTCAAAAAGTAGGAAGAAGGCGAATGAAAGGAAAGGGAAAAAAAAAAAAAAAAGGGGCATTCACTCAGCCTATATCTATATAAATATATAAGCGCTTATACATAATATGTAGCATTATACATATGCAGCAAAGTGCCTAGAGCGTTTTGCTAGCCCCTCGTGAAAATGCATAGCACAAAAATGTATCCCCATAAAATGCTTAAAACAGTTTCATTTCACTCTGCGCTGAAGGGTTATACATGCAAAGCTTTAGCGAGGAAAACTCGACGTAGGCATAGCATCTCAAACACGTGGCTCCTCCAAGCGCAAAGGTAGTTGGTAAAAATAGGCGCATTCAGGCGCATGCATACGATGTATGTAAAAAGCGTGTATGTTGCTCCTAAATATAATTCACGAAAATTCTTGAACGACAGGTTTCTGGGAAATGCATATCACAAGAAAGCAAAACAAAACGTGCAAATGATGTGCTATACAAAGCATTGAAAAAATATATAGGGAGGAAAAAAAAAAAAAAATCCACCTTTGCGTGAAAATATAATTACAACAATAAGCCGCTTAAGTAATTAAAAAAAAAAAAATCAAAGCAAAGCAAAGCAAACACACAAAAAAGGGAAAATTACTTTAGCATCTACACTCCTATTTTAAGCATCACGTTTGGAAAATCACACTATTAATATCTCTTTTTCGTGAGAGACGGAAAAGATATTTTCACAAATTACAAAAGCGCAAACCGCGTTCGCATAAAATAGTTAAAAAAAAATGTAAAATCGGAATAAAATTACATACCATTTTACGCATTCGAACGGTATTTTTCTGTCGCGGGAAAAAAAAAGGCAACTTTGGCAAAGGATAGGATGCATAACGAGTAAGAGCACATGCAAATTCAAACGTACGAATGCATACATGCTTAAGACAATCACAAAAAAAAGTAACTTTTTAAAAGGAACAAGCGAGTCCACAAAAATATAACTTGCTGCGGCATAACGTCGTAAAACGACAAGCAGAGGGACGCGCCATAATTTTTGACACAGTGCGCGACGGTCGAATGAGAGGTACCAAATAAAAATAGCTTAATCAAAGGCGCATTCACAAAAAGGGGGTGTCAAACGTAACGGCGAATATTTTGCAACTTAAAGAAAAAACAATTACACGTTGGAAACAAATTTCAGCGTACTTCCCTTTGACGTGAAAAAATGTGTGCTCATATATGTATATATATATATGCATGTACATGTGTACAGTTTGCGGGAAAAACAAATTAGCAACGAAACGTCACACAAAAATTAGGCTATTGCGAACGCGGCTGGCCCCTTCAACTCGTTACATATAACGCGAAGGGTGATCAAATGAACACATTGGCGTAACAAACGAGGCAAAACTGTTGGGTAGACTTAATAGCTATTGCAGCGCTGGAATGGCTAAGCATGGATATAAAATTGTGTGATAAATTTGCGTGATGGTGAAGTGTATGCACAGGTGTGTGTGTGTAATCATGTACATATAAACGCTTTTTCGATACAGCGCGGTTACTGAGCATATGTTTCGAATGATAAAAGCAAAAAAATAAGGGGATAAAAAGGTTTTATGAGCTTTACGCGAATAAGGCGCCAAACCGCTGCAAAGATTCGCAGAAGAGAATTGAATTAAATTGAATTAAGTTGAATTAAATTGAATTAAATTGAATTAAATTAAATAAAAATGACTTTTCTGATCCTTTTAAAGTGAACTAATGTTGTCTCTTCAGACTGACCACGTGTTTTTTTTTTTTTTTAAATGTTCAAAAAGGACACATTTATGTACACAAAAAGGTGGACATTTTTATTTGAAAGAATATGCCACAAAGCGTCAAAAAAAAAGGACATTTCCATCTTACAAGTTTTATATCGTTTAAAATTTCCCTTTTGGACAAATGTTAGAGAATGAAAAAAGTGCGAAAGTTCATCGCATCCTCTTCGTTAACACTTCCTAATTTTTTTTTTTAAAAAAAACGAATTCGTGGTACGCATAAAAATGAGTGAAATAAAAAAAAAAAAAAAAAAAAAGCTAAAGCAGCTAAAAGTGGGCGCAAACGAAGCGCTATAAGGAGCGACGGTTGAACAAAAAAAGGGGAGCAAAATTACATGCATTCGGGTAAAACCACATCAGGGGCAAGCAGAAAAATGGTACTTGTGGCCCGCCGGACAAGGATAAAAAATGGAAGCCCTCGTCAGGGGGTATTTTTCCCCCATTTTTAAGAAAGGCCATCCAGGGGCGCGCAAAAAAGTTCCCGCACGTGCGTATGCGCGTGAAGGTATGCATTAGGCATGTGCGGACACGAGAACGCGCAAATTGTAGGACATTTCTGCCGGTACTCCTCCGCTGACGCATTTCCGCCGCTATAATTCAGCCTGCACCCCTTAGTCCTTCGAACAGAGCAGAGACGTACCGCGTAACTTCCATATGGATGGGTCCACATCCGTCTTCAAGTGGATTCGGAAAATAAAGTACTTGTCCGTGCGCACGTTGTACTTATACACGGGGCAGTTATAAAACATATGCTTGTTGTTTTCGATAAACTTCACCTTCTTGTCCTTGTTGGACACGACGGTGATGTGAATAACGGGCATGTTCTCGCATAGCACCTTGGGGGAACTCTCCTCCAGTTTTCCCTCTTGCCAGTTCCACTTGGACCCTTCAATGAATAAACCATGAATGTGAAAGCCGTGCTCAGGGACTTCCTTAATCTTCTCAATATCGTGATTTTTAATATCAGCATATAGCACCACTTCGTCTAGCGAAATTTGGTCCTTCTTATTTAAACGCGTAATTTCTTGTTTCATACTGGTTAGGAACCCTTGAGGGTTAAAAAACCCAGGTAGCCAATAAGACTTCAGCTTCCCATTATGAATATAATTCATAATTTGTTCATATCTTAAATTGAGAATATTTAACCACTGATTTAGGTTGTGACATACCCATGAAATTTCTGTTTCACTAGCATCATAGATCCACTTTTTTGGTACCGACTGGGAGTAAATATATTTCGTGTCATTTTGTAAATCAGCTGTCATTATTTTGGATCCATCGATTGCACTGATGATGTCGTTTAAATTTGTTTTAACCAAATCGATGACTTTCTTAATTCTTTCAATTTCTTGTAAGAAGAAAACTTGTAGTGGAGAAAAATTATATTGCACATTTTTTTCCCCTTCATTGTTACTTTCCCAGTAGGACACTCCCAGGCTATCGTACACATCATTCTCTTTCGCTATCCAAAGGGCGTTTTTATTTTTATTGTCAGACGCTGGAGCTCCGTATTTAGCAGCATTAGTTGTATGACTCAGAGGGTTGTTCACTATTGCACTTCTTTGTAGCATATTTTCGCTCATATCTGAATTTTCCTTGTTTTTCCCCTTATAAAAGCTGTTCTCCAAATTTGAAAAATTTTTAGTAGTTGCATTCAAGTTGGTTGTTGCGTTTATCGGTTGGTTCGTCTGAATGGTTATCTGCTGATTTTTGTTCTTTCTGTAAATAATTTTTTTTATTTCTTCCAAGTTTATTTCCGCTGGTAAGATTAGCAGGATACCCGCGGCGATTTCCTTCACCACCGTTTCCATGCTCTTCTCCTCCCCTTGGTCCACATCCCTCGGCTGGATTTCCAAAATGGAGTTTAAAACCTGCCTTGACTCATTCACACGGTACGTTATTTCTGCGTTGTTGTGAAGGTCCAGCACAGAAGGGGTGTCAATATTTGGCAGTTTCTCGATAAAATTCTGGAAGTTTGTAATTTCGTAAAATTTGGGCATATTATAAAAATTTTCCAGACCCGTTTCATTTTTCATTTTGAATAAGTCTTCATTAAAATAATGTTGCACGTAGGTTAGGAGTAATTCCCTGTCCAAGTCATCTGTTACCTTCCCTCCGTATTGGACTTCTGCCAACATGTAATGGATGGACTCCCAGTCGATGGGTCGGTTCACTAGCAAAGTAGAATAGAGATGCTTCTCAATAAACAGAAAGGAAGCAAACAAATCTGTGATGCTAAATTCGTACGGGACACACCATCCCAATGGCCCAAACTTCTTTCTTTCGCATAAAACGCAGTGCAGGTAGGATAAGGAATATATAATTTTCCTATACTTTTCATCGTCTATTTTTTCCAATATATCTTCCTTTACCATATCTTTATATATTTTTCTCATGTTATTTTTTATACCGCTACTCAACGATGTAGATATTTTAATACTTCCGTGCAGGATGCAAATAGGAAATTCATCATCTGGCTCGGATGTCAGAAATAATCGGAAGTCTTCCTCAATTTCGTTCAACTTTTTTAGCATATTATAAACTTCAATGATGAAATTTTTATTTAAATGACAATTTTGTAAAATTAACCAGTTCCCACTGATGAGCGCATTTTTTAACTTTTCCTTTGCGATTATTTCTTGTCCTTCTCCCATGGAAATTTTGTCCGTAGGATATTTCTTAAACTTCTTCGCGAAATCGTCTATCATGTTGGTGGGATCGCTAGCCAAGGATAGCAAAAATAAGAAGGGTTTCCTATTACTTGATTCGACGAATATATTTTCCAGAGTCTCATGTTTTATCGTGTCACTATTTCTGTTTAGCACTTCGTCTACAAATTTATTTGCACACAGAATTGTTCTGTCCTCCCTCAGGCAACGAATAAGGCAGAGTTTAATAAATGAGCTTATTTTGCTATTCACATCTAGCCTTTCGTTATAGTATGGAATATTTTTATTTTCTATATCTAGCACGTCATAGTAATTCTTCCACATATTTTCGTTCAGCTGCACTACATTCACGATATCGTAAAAGAATCGATTATTTTTGTCATTACCGAATGAGTGGTTCGATAAAGAAATAATATTTTTATATAATTTTTCGTTCTTTAATAGCCACTTGGTGGAACTTATTTTGTTTTTTCCCCCCTTTCTGGGAGCCTCCATTTTGTTCTTATTCGCGCCGTTGTCCGTGCTAGGAATTCCTGCGCTATTACCACTGCCGCTACCGCTGTTAGTACCCGCGGCAGTAGTACCAGTTACCGCACCGCTGCTTCCACTCGCGGTTTTATCACTTTTAGCATTTTCGATTCCTCTTCCCTTATCGCTTGAGCTCAGATAAACGTCCGCGGCTCCGTCCATGACGCCACTGGCGGCGTTCTCCTTCTTTTTTCCCTTCGCCGCATCCGCGTTTTCACCAAGCAAATTACTACTGAGGAGTTCGCTACTAATATCGTTTGAAGGGCTGTAATGCGAAAGGGGGTTTAGGAAAAAGCTGATATCCTTATTACTAATGACATTATCGTAAAGGAGAATCTTCAAAGATATTAACAATTTGAAGATAATTTTATGCTGATCGAATAGACACCTTTCCATGTAGCAAATGATCAGATTGGTTAGTGTGGACAAAATTGATTCAACTCTTTTCTTAATGTGCTGTCCCTTCTCCGCTCTCTTTATAGACAAATCAAACTGCTCCAGAAATTGATGCAATGATGTGTTATATATATAGTTCACATTGGTAATGTCGACGATGCAGAAGTATAGGATACTTCCCCTCAATGCCACACTCCTGTATTGCTCTCTCTTTTCATTAATTTCTTTTTTCTTCTCATTACTATCCTTTAATTTCGTTTCTAGCTCTTTGGATAGCAACTTGGTGTTGTTCAAAACTTCTATCAATTCCTCGTCTTCTATCAGATTAGAGCTACTCGTGTTCAGCTTGTACAACAGCTGCTTGTCAAGGTCCTGCAACGATTTGGTGTTATCCTTAAGTTCTATCATAATATTTTTTAAGGACACTTCCAAATGTTTTTGCTCTTCAGTTAGAACCCTACCCAACAGCTGGTCTTCTAACCCCTTAACCGTAACGGTAAAGTCAATAACACAACATTTGGCATAAATTTCGGGGCTATAATTTGGGTTGGGCAAATTGGTAGTCATAAATAGGTTAAAGTTTTCGTCAAAATTTATTAAGTTGTTTTCTATTAGTATGTAATTTTTTTTCCCCTTTTTAATGATTTGCTTCTCCAGGACGGAGTCCAATATAGGATCGATATACTCTTCAACATTTTCTATAAGTAATGTTTTTCCCTCGCTAAGACAGAACTCCAAATTGTCCTTAAACTTGCTACTGTTAAATGTAGTAATACATCTATGATTGGATAAATCGTTTTGAAATTCCTTGTTCTTTATCCAGTTGCTGGCTTGGCACTGCGGATCGATGAGTAGAACGTACTTGTTGCTGTTTTCGCAAATCAGTGCATTCTCAATGCTAAGTCTATCATTAGGTAATTTCTGTACACTCCAGTCGCAAATTTTGGTGTCAGCTGACGATAGGACATACTTTATCACATCGAGGTTGTCTGACACAGGGATGTTTTTTATATTTTTCGTGTAGTGATAAAAAACTTCATTCATCAAATAATTTCTGAACTCTGTGTTGAACATTCCGCAGTACGAAATGAAGGACGAGCAAATAAAAACATCTCCAACGATTTTCTTTTTGATGTTGGAAAAGTTGTTAGAATCTTCTGTCCACCTTGCCTTTTCGCTACCCAAGCCGTTAATTAATTTGTTGGCTTGTTCAATTCTTTGTTTCGTTTTTAAAGCTGTTTCTTCGAGAGTTTTTTTTTTCTTAAACATATTTTCAATGTCTAAATTGAGGTTGTCAACAAATAGTTGCGCTTTTAGTAGCGAGTCTTCCGCTTCCGCTAGCTGTTTCAGAGCATCTTCCAGTCTCCCTGTTTGTATCTTCAAGTAACTCATCTTCGGTTTTACAATTTTGGATGCTTGGTTATACATAGCCATGGCTCCAACCCATTTGCAGAGTCCCTCCGCGGCTACAGAAGCCTTCTTTGCAATTTGAGTCTTGAAAAAAGAAGACTCAATGTACGGTTTTAACAACTCAATAGTTTCCTCATTAATGTTATCCTTTTCATTTTTAGAAAAATCGAACAGAAGATTTAAGAATCGAATGTCAGCCATTAGCGGCTTGGCATATTCGTCAAAAGAATCTTGGATAAACTCCACATGTTGTTTATTTACATACTTTACACTAATTTTGGGTTCCTTTAACTTCCCTTGCAGTAGTATCAACACCCCATCAAAAACGATACGAATGATATCAGATGGCGTTTTCATACTCTTCAATTCGGTTATATCCTTGGCAGTGATACTTTTGATGGCTTCCTCCGCTTCATGTAAATATGGCAGTGCTGCTTTGAGATCCTTATCTGCTTCTTCTTGTTCCTTCAAAATGATGTCCTTTTCCTTTATGCACTTATCTCTAAATTTAGACACTTCGACGCTTTGTTTTTCTGCCTTTAGGGATTCCTTTTTTACCTTTTCTAGGAGCACATTGGTTTGCTCATCTGACTCTTTTAATTTTTCTTCCTCAGTTGTGAGACTTTCTCTCATTTTCTGAACATCCATGGCTGCCTCGTTCAGTTTTTTTAACCCTATATCTACACTTTCTTTCAAAATTTGAATTTCTTCATACTTTTTCACGTACATTTGTTTGTACAAATCTATGAAGGATAAATATGACTTGGGTGTCACGTACGTATTTCTCCTCATTCTCTCTTTGTATGTTTCACACGTATCTGATACTTTCTTATGGACAATAGCAAATAGGTTGAAAAAGTCGTCTCTGAGTTTCTCCTCAATGTCGATATTGAAATTGTTAAGGTACGCTGTTGACACGTTTACAAGGGCTTCTAGGGGCCATTTCAAAAACCAGTTTATGGTGACACAATTGTATATGCACGGAAATTGCTGATACCGTAAAGCAAATTCTTTATGGATAGGAGAGAAGCACAAAAAGATGTGAAGATTGTTTCTAAAATTGTCTAACAAATAATCAAAAATGACATTTGACGACACGTTAAAATCGTTTATTACTTTTTCGTCTTTTTTTTTCCTAGTTTCTTTCTCATTGCTCATGTAATCGCTGTCGTTGTCGGCGCTGCTCGTCGAGGATGCGTCACTTCTCAATTGTGAATCTTTGGAGTCGTTTTCCATATCCATATCATCCATATTGTAGTCATTCTTTTTATTTTTTTTCTTTCCCCCCGCACCTCTCATTTTTGACGACTGGTTCAGCTTGTTCATTTCTTTCAAGTAGGACTCCTTCATTTCGGCGCAGATAGCCTCCTTTTCATCCTTAATAAACAGTCCGTATACCAGCCCAGTGGACAGAATTGAATTCACATGCTCCAGTATGAAGTCGTTCTTCTCTATGTCGCTATCACTTAACAGAAAGGTTGTCTTCTTGTTCATTTGCCCTGCAGATATATACAAACTTTTTAGGTCCTCAAAAAATAAATTTTTCGTATACGTCTTGGTTATATTTAACTGAAACAGCACCTGTTCGCTGATAAAAACACTAAGCTTGGTTAGTGACCTTTTGCCAGACCCCCCGACACCTACCAGCATGCTGGATCCCTTAGGCGTTTCCATAACTCGATTAATGATAAGCAAATGTTTTAGCGAGTCATCAAAGAATACCAAATCTAGCTTTTTCACATTGTTCATATTGTACTCTTTCATATATTCATAGGCAATATATCTTAGCCTTTCAAAGTCTGCAACAATTTTGTAGTCTTTTTTCATCCAAGAGAAGGAAAAGTTGTTGAGATTTTCTTCTTCGTCATTTTCCGCCCTTCCGATTTCTACATTGGGGTTATTCTTTGCAGATACGGAGGGGCTTCCCCTTTGTATCTTATTCGTTTCTGTCATGTTTAAGTTGTTACTCTGTCCATCTTTTAGATTTTCCTTATTTAAGTACCTAGTTGGACTGTTGCTTACTCCCTCTTTGGAAGCAGCTCCTGTGGCGCTACCATTCGAGTTATTTGCACCTCCAAGTGGACTGTCTCCTTTGCTCTTTTTCGCCTGATCCACATTTTCTATAAGGTCATTTTCGATCATGTACTCAGTCTGCTCCTTTTCTGACACGTAGAAGTAGCTAAAGTATATGCTTTTCTCCGCTATGCCCTTGTGAGATGGGTAGTACAGCTTAAACACTTGCTTCAATTGATCTAGAGAGAAATTTTTATCTTCCATTCGAGAAAGCTTATCAATTAGGACCCTCTCACATTCGTGCTTCCACAAGCATAAGAAATTGTGCAAGTTGTTATCTATAGTTTCAAAAGGGCACAGTAACATGGAGTAAAATATTTTCGCCAAATCTCTCGTTGTATATAAGTAATGAAAACGAGAAGGAACTGGCAAAAGATGCTTTTTCAATCTGCTAAACAAGTTAATGGTGCATAGAATTATCTTGTCTATATTGTCTACAATGTCGTCCGAGAAACTCTTCTTTTTATTAAATTTGGTTCTCAACACAGTGCCATAAATTGTGTTTATCGAATTCAAATTGTAAGGAGGTATATTCACGTTGAACCATTTCGACTTTAGCCTTTTTGGGATGTCGTTGTTTCCACAGCCAGGGTGGTTAATGCACCCTATGTATTCTAAGTCAATTATTTTTTTAAAGTTTCCCCTTTTGTCTTTATCTAAAAAGTAGAACCCCTGAAATTCGATCAACTGTCTCAGGAGCTCCAAGGTGCTTTGATCTCCCCATTCGTTAATCTTAGGCATAGACATATCGTCTATGAAGATAATAGATTTTGTGTTTCCTATTGGCCCATACGTCTTTCCACTTTTCCTTTCCAGTTCTGATTCGATAAAGAGTTGGAATTTCTCCGGAGTCGTGACACTTGAAAAATTAAACCTCTTCGTATTTTTGTCCTGCTTAGATGTATACAACAATGCTATGGACGTCTTCGCCGAACCGGTAGAACCCAAAAGCAACGTGCTTTTGTATGTATGGAAATTGTGGCACTTAATAGGTATAGTAGAAATTAATTTTATTATATGTTCCACTTTGTTGGTTTCCATGGTTGGTATCAATATTGACGAAATGGAGTTCATATTCTTTGGCATTTTAAAGGGGGCTACATTCCACTTGGTCAACTTTCTTAGCTTCATGTCAAAGTAGTAGTCATAAATGAGGCATGTTTCTTTTTCGAATTCGTCTTCTGCATCATCTTTGTCGTTTCCTGGATGGACCTTTTCACCTCCTTCCATTTTGGGATCCACATTTTTGCTGCCATGTTTCGAATTTTCTCCTTCCCTCAGAAGAGCTTTAACAAATGGCACATTTTTTACTAAGAAGTTGTGCACCTTTAGTCTGTCCCTATGCTCCAGCAAGCCACACAATCCCCACAATACGGCGTACAGCATTATTTCTTCGCACTCTTCTGCTTTGACCTGTTCGTATTTGGTTCCAGTTGTTAAGCTGAAATTGTTCATGGTGTCCATCTTTTCATCTTCCTCTTCTTCCTCTTCCTCCTCATTCGCATCCTTTGCTCCTCCTACAGTGGAAACTACGGCACTCACGGATGGACCACTTTTGCTTGACTCGTCGCCATTTCCTCCTTCTTCCCCCTTTTTCTTTTCCTTCCCAGGCAAATCCTGCTTAGCACCTCCACCATTTAGGATCTGCCCCTTGGAGTTCTCTCTTTGTGCATTTCCTCCCTTTGTGTCGCCAACTTTTGTGGTAATTTTACTTCTATCACTAGTCATAGGTACCGTTTCTTTTCCTTTCACCGCTTCTGCTTCCTTCCCCTTTTTTCCTTTCATAGCTGAGGAGGATAGCACAGCACTACTGTCAGTCTTCTCATGGAGGGCAGCCGCCCCATCGGATTCCTCCACGTGGTGCTTTTTCACAACCTTATCACTCTGATGAAGCAACTTCTTCTCATTTGAGTCGCAAAAAAATATCTTGTTCAAATCTTCCTCATTGTACATAAAGTTGTTAATGGCATTAACATACTGAATCAACTGCGTATTCAACAAATTGATGGTCTGCGAAATTAAAATCGAGTCGGTGACTTCCATCACAAATTTGCAATTTTCCTTGACAAAATTTAAAATTTGAATTCTGTCCAAATAAAAAATAAACAGTTTGTTAAAAATGGGGAATAGAGTAGCTCCATAAGTATGTACATCCTTCAATTTTTGCAGCCAGCTGTAAATGAATGGCTTATAACCCAAATCGCTGTCAGATATGTAGACAATACCAGCCCTACTAACAGTGGCGGGAGAAGCATTATTGAGGTTTTCCACTTCGAATGCTATCTTCGTATTGTCAGTCATAGGAATTCTATCATTATTAGCTAAGGTTAATATCTTATTGTCATCCAAAACTGTGTTTAAGTTTTCGATCCAAATAGCGTCAACGGGTCCATCACACACAATCCAAGTACTGTACTTCAAATTGTTGTTATTATATTTTTCCCATATATTTGCGAAAATACCTGGAGTCCATTCTTCACTTAAATTATCCTTCACCCCATACATATGCTCGGACGTTATAGCCTTCGGGTTTAGTGTAATAATTTTTGTCACATTTCCTATATTAGTTAGTGCAGAAGTGAGTATGTTTAATATTTCTGTCTTTCCTGTGAGAGTGTTTCCTACTAGCATGAACCCGTGACGAACTAGCGAAGTTTCGTATAGCTGTAATATTTTCAAAATCCACTTACTCTTTGCGCACAGTTTTTTTTTACTAATAATTTGATGTACATTTTCTTCAATCAATTGGTAGCTCTTCTTTGTGATGTTGTGAAACTTTGGAAAAACATCATTCAATAGGGACAAAAATAACAACACGTCGTCGTGAATTAGCTTGGACAGATTCATGTCCCGTAAGGTTCTCATTAAAAGCATTTCTTCATCGTTTTCATTCGCCCCTGCAGCTCTTTTGGTATCTCCAGCGGTACGCAGGACAGATAAAATATTTCGCAACCCAAAATCGTAGTGCTTCTGCTTCGACAGCTGCTCTTCGCACAAATTGTAAAGCGACTTAAATTTGTTGCTTAAATTGTCTATATCTAGGTACCCCACAGATGCTAACTTTACCTTTATGATAATTTGTCTATCTGGTACCATCATCGAAATAAACCGAAAAAATATTTTTAAATTCTCCGGTAAGAGTTGCCTTCCAGCATAGCCTGGATTCATGGTAATAAAATAAGCGGAGGATGGATTCAAATTAATCGATTTGGAGTCACCTGGAAAGAGAAACGATTTTAAGGACTGCTTCTTCGCCGTTACGATGGACTCGATCTGCATGGCCACCACAGACAAAACGTCCAAGTTAATTCTGTTAAATTCGTCGAAGCATCCCCATAACCCACTTCTACAAAGCCCTTTGAATATTTTTGCCATATCTTTATACTTATGTTGATTAGAGCAGTTTGTCACAATGACGTAGATCCCCAGAGTTCTTCCCAAATCCTTGACCGTTTCTGTTTTCCCGGTTCCCGCAGGTCCTGCTGGAGCTCCACCATAGCATAGTCCTAGTGCCTGCGCGCAAGTCAAATAGCACCTATCCGTTAGTGGAGTTATACACAGCCTTTCTTTAATACCTAAATATTCATAAGAGTATACAAAATCGACATCCGAAATGCTAATCAAAATGACATTCTTCTCCACTTTGTAATAAATCCTCGTCTGTTTTAGCCAGTCAAAATCGGTGCATGTTTTTATTTTATATTCCTTTATCTTTGTTGAAATTTCGTTGAACAAATCTCTCTGATGCACATGTATAGTAACCAGCGTTTCATATTTAGTTCTGTTCAGTTTGGTTCCCAAATCGGAAAGACATATATTGACCAACTCGGACATTATATAATTGATTTTCTTGTTGGTCACTTTTAATATGTTTTTTTCCGAATGGTATTTATGGATACATTTTTCTATATCATTTGTCCACATGACTTGTAAGCATATGAGAGCAACCTGTGCAATGTTTTTGTCACAGAATTCTTTTAAATTGACTGTCTTGAATAGCTGCGCCGAACTGGCTACCCCTAGCTTGCATTCCTTTTTCACCGCCTTTTGCATCTCCTTTTCGAGAAGTATGAGCCAATTTTCTATATTTCCATCTATCGTTACATGGTTGACTAACTGTACCGTTTCGATATCATCCTTTTCTTTATTATTTATACAAATGATTCTTTTCTTGTTCTGTATGGTCTTTATAGTCAGGTAGTTTATAGCATCGAAGAGTTTTATTAACTCTGATTGAATTATGTTAATGTCAGATCCTTGAGATAGTATTTTTAGTAACACCAGATTGGACACGAAGTAAAAACGGGGGAATTTGCTCCTCTTCCCTTCCAAGTATGATTCTAGTGACTTTTGGCAGCTCTCCAACCCCTTCTGCATATTCGGCAATAACTCCTTTAGCATACTGCTTTGACAACATTCTATAACAATGGAGGATTCATTTGCAATGTTGATTATGTTAATCCAGTCTTTGTCAATTTGGTGAAACCTCTTAGACTCTATTGGCATTTGCCTTGCTATGTCCCCACTGGTAAAGACACTCTCCATGGAGCACCACAGCATCTGCACTTTGATCCACCGCTCCACAATATCACTGCAATCAGATAATTTGTTCAATAGTAATAGCAGTTTACTCTTAAATGGCTTGCTATACTTTGTCGAATTGATATTGTTTAGTAAAATTTGACTTTCTTCTAAGCTCTCCTGTATTTCTGTCACTTTGCTTCCCACCAGGATACATGCATAGTCCCTGTTTTTCCACTTGCTAAACTGGAAGCATGTTTCGTTCCATATTTTATACTGCTCGTTGATCTTTTCCTCAATGCTGGCCTCCTTCTCCGCGCTGTCGCATATGTCCAGAATATCATCCTTCTTTTGCAGCAAGTTGTAATTTATTATATCTTTGATGAAAAAGTCCATGTTATCTAGATCCAGCTTATTTAAATTGTCTATGTATTCCTCTTCGTCGACACAGGAGCTTTCGATGAGCATGCCCCCCTCGAGGGTTTTCTCCTTCGGGGGGGATTGTTCGGCACTCTCAGTGGCTTGCTCAGTTCCCTCATCGACCCTCGCCACAACCGCGGAAACAGCCGTGTCCACTGCCTCAGACACCGCCTCAGCCACCGCCCCCTTCTCGTCGGAGCTGGCCTTCTTCCCCTTCTTCTCCTTCGCAACGCTCTCCTTCTTCTTCTCTTTCAGCACACCGACAATCTCGACCCAGTGGCGCTTCAGAATGGTCTTCTTCTCCAGCTCGTCCACAATGGGCGTGATCTCTTTAAAGTAAAAAATTTCCTTCACCAAGTTCTTGTAAATCACGATCATCTTTAAGTTCTTTGGGAGCTGAGAGCACTTCTTCTCAAAAGACAGAATCTCATTTTTCAACTCTTTCATTTTTACAATTCCCTCGTTCCACTTTAAGTTTTTCCACTCGTTCAACTTCTCCTTCAGTTGCACATACAAATCGTACAGTGAGTAAAAATTATTTATCTCCGTTGTGCTCAAAAAAAGATCATTATGCTCTTGGTGCTTTAGGCCGAATATGGACTCTCCCTTATAGTAGCTATTGTACTTTTTTTTTAGCATGGAGATTTCTTCCTTGTATCTCTTTAAGAGTTCGAATGCGTTCAGCGGATTTATATGCTCACTTTTGAAATTCATTTTTAGGAAATTCTCTCGAAACGTTTTTATGTCTTCCTTAAAGTTATAAATATTATTCATTAACTCATTTTTCATGATGCTTTTTTTTTCTTGTATTTCTTCTTCAACATTTCTTGTCAAAGATATGAGCTCGTTAAATTTGTTCAAAATGACATTTTTTTTCTCTACCTCAGATTTGTACAAGGAGATAAATTTCTTTTTCATCCCATTTAGTTTGTTAAACGTTTGTAGGAGATTCTTATTATACGACTCATCCATTTCGTACATGTCACTGGAGGATTTCCTCTTATCAAGATTGCTAATAAATTTTTGCTGATAATTTTCTTCTTCATCGTAATGACCAGAATTCCTCATCGATTCTACATGCTTCTTCAAAAAATTGTTCATGTAAAATTCCAGCACGTCTACCATTTGGTTTATAGGATTTAGTGCAATATCTATGGTTGACTCGAAGATGTGTATTTTTTTTATAACGTTGATGACGTAGTACAGTGAGTCTACATCTACAATGTTTTTTTTCAGCTTTGTCTTATATTCACTCATTTTTTTTAGGAGCATGTCGCTTTTTCTCTTAACCGGTTCTATGACTTTATTTGCACACTGTAGAGCTTCATTTTCTATTATATTAATCAAGTACATTTTGAAGCTCTCCAAGTTGAACTTGAACACGTTAAGTGAGTAGAAGCTGTCTATATTGTTGATTTCCTTTTTTATGTTTATGAATTTTTTTATCTTTTCTTCTTCTTGGTATATTTTTAATTCGTCTTCTTCTTCTTCTTCATCTCCTTCCGTGTCGGATCCGCTGGTGGGACTCTCCTCCCCTGTGTCATGTTCATTGTTGATTTGTTCTTCACCTTTTCTGTTCGCATTTGTAAGGTCTGTTTCGTTTTCCCCTTTTTTTGCGCTGAAATGCAGTACATTGCTCTCCTTCTCCTCTTCCTCCTTCTGGAAGTTGGTGAGATTTCCTGCACCTGGCACAACACAGGGCTGCTTCTCCTCGTTGTGCGTATCCTTTATGGCCCCCTTTGATGCTTCCCTCGTGGCGTCCCTCAGCTTCTCCGACTCGAAATCGCGAATTATATATTTGTATTTGTCAAATTTGCCGATGAACTCATCGACGATGCCCTGGAACACGCCCAGCTTTTCATTCAGTTTGACCAGCTCCTTTTCTATGTTTTTGTCTTCCCTAATTTTCTCATAAAAATCGAAATCGTACTTCAAATTGCGAACGCAGTTTTCGTTTTCCATGTTGAGTTCCTCCGTGACATGTTTGGAGGACTCCTTTGCGTTCTTCTTATTAAAGTAGGAATAATCCAGGATCTCCTCAAATATGCTCTTCTGTTTGCACTCTGCTCCCACTTCTTTGTGGCCTTTTTTTGAGGAGGACTTCCCCATTGCCCCGCTGTCCTGCTCCTTCCCTGTGGAGGCACCACATTTCTGGGTTCCCCCCCGATCGTTAAGGAAAAACTGCTTCACTAAATCATCCCCACTTATCCAGTTGTCTATATAAATCAAATTGTTAATCGAAACGTTTATGATCTTTTTGATATTCTCCTTTATGCTGCTAATGGAAGGGTTAATCACAATGTCATTTTCGTGAACGAGGAGCAAAATTTCAATTTCATTCACCTTCCGAACTTGGTTCTGTGTTGTTTCTTCTTCCAAATTAGACCATGTATTAATAAGGCTCTTGATATTCTTTAGATAAATTTTCTTCAGAACAGATAAAAATATATCATAGTAAAATTTCCTCGTGTTCAAAATTTCCTCCTTTGTAATTTCGGTCTTGAGCTTATTTTCATAAACATACTGTATGTTGCTGAGCAAGTCGAAAATGGCGATTTGTATTTTCTTGGATATCGAATTGCAGAGGATAATTTTGTTGTGGAATTTTCTCTTGTGCTTGCTAATAGCGAGTTTTTCATTCTTATGATGTAGAATTCGATAGATCACCTTAGTGTTATAGTTAATATGGTCATCAATAATATCGTACAAGGAATTAATTGCCTCTTCAAATTGTATTAACTCTTTGTGCAAGTTGGCTATGGAATCTTCCAGAGAATAATTACTCCATGTGTATTTGACGAGAAAGGGGAGGAGCAGTTGGTCAATATAAATAAAAAATCGCTTTAAAGTAAATTCGATGTCTTTTTTTTTGTTATTTTTCATTTTTTTTATCAATATGAGTATGTTATGAAGCTTGTAGTAAAAGCTGTATATTTTTGGTTCCTGCGAAATCATATTTTTTACTTCCTCTGGGATTTCGAATTTGAAAGACAGAAAAATTTTCGCCTCTCTTATTATTCTCTTTATTCTGTTGTCAAAGTTAACAATCACATTCTTCGTCTTCGGGTGCTTCACAAACACGGTTACGTTTAGGCTGTTCACGCTTTTTATAAAGCACAGCCAATGTTTAAATAGCTTATTTTTGTATTCTTCGATGAACTTGGAGATTTTCAAGTATAATTTTAGTACCTCCTTCCCGTTGGCACTTTTGAATAGGACGTTTTTTATTTTTTTTCTCTCTCTCGGGTGTGCTCACGATGGGGGCTACGCTCGATGGAAGCTCCTTTTTCGCTTCTTCCACACCGTCTTTACCTTCCCCTTTGGCATTTTCCACACCTGTGCCGATCGATGCTGAGCCGTCCTTCTTCTTCTCCTCCTCCGCTGTTTTCTTCCTTTCGTGGTCTTCCAACAATTTCGTAACTTGCTCATATATGCTACAAAAAGTGTCCGCACTGGGGCTGTTCCCATTTTCGTCATCCGCTCTGCGTAGATCCCCATTGATGGTGTCACCCCCGATGGGACGCGCTTCTCTCCTCTTATCCATATTGGTCTTCCCCTTCATAGCGGACAAGTCGTTATTCAAGTGAGGCAACTCGAAATAGGAAGAAAGGTTATCCTTATCGACGAGTGTCGAATTATTTTCATCTAGAAAAACCTGAATGATATGATTGATCTTGTAGTTAATGCTGAGGATCCAAAAAATATTTTTCAAATAATTTAAGCTCTTACTAGAGTTTAAGCTACTTTTGTAATTTTCCAAGTCGTTATTTATGGCATTTAAAATTTCTAAAAATTGGGACAACAGTATATCATATTTTGTGTGTAGGAAATGGATCAAATAACCTCTTATGAAATGCTCCTTAAATTTGAAGAAGATAAAAAAGGAGAGCATAATGTTGGAGCTGTTGTTCAACAAGCTGACGATGCTGTCTTGCAAGTCGCTCTCCAGCTCAGATATATACACTCGCAATTCTACAAAATCCCTATCGAAGTAGTTATCCGTATAATTTAGCATATCTTCCGTGTGCTTCATTTTGAAATCCTTTATGTACTTATTGAAAGAAGCAGTTATGTTTTGTATGCTGTCAAATTTTACCCTTCTCAGAGACTTAAACTGTTTTATGCATAGGAACAAATCTACCAACTTTTTCAGACGTCTACAGAATATTTCTATCTTACAAAATATCACTTTGGTGTTCAAATCGATTGATTTATTTTTAGAATTCTCTTCGAAAAAAGTTTTTATATTTTCAAATTCTTCCCTGTACTTCTCATGCAATTTAAAGCATAACTCAAATTTGTCGATTAAATCATCTGGATCTAGTAGCCAAAGATTCTGTCTCCTCTTTAGCTGTTCTATTTTTCTACTTTCATTGTCCTTCTCATTTGAATAATCCTGTTCTTCTGCTTCATTTAATTTATTATCCATGTTTTCTTCCATGTCTTCATTATCTTGTTCGTCTTCAGATTCGTCACTTTGGTCATCCCATGCACAAACCCCATTTTCATCATCCAGGTATCCCCTTCCGCTCTGTTCATTTTTATCTGCCCCCTCGTAATCTTCCTCTTGACCATTCCTATCTTCTGACTGCTTTCTAAAATTTGAATTTCCCCCTTTTTTTTTTCCTGAACCATTCATTCTATTGTGTTCATCAGTGTGACCCCCATTCTGATCGTCTTCATGTCCGTAATTATCCCCCTCATCACCACCCCCATTTTCCAGATTTTTATCTGATTTCGCATCGCCATATTCGCTTCCGACTGCTCCCCCCTTTCTACCTCGTCTATTATTCGTTCCTCTCCTCTTCCTCTTCTTTTTTTTGGCACCAAATATTTCCTCCTTGCATTTAATCACCAGCTGGTTGGTGATCTTAATGAACAGATTGTTCAGCTTATTGGGTGTATTGTAAAATCGAGCCACGAGGTAAATCATCTTAATGGAATTCAAAAGAGAAGGAAGATTATCAATTATATTCTCTACGTTGCATAGATAAAGGGACAGGATGAACTGCTCTATGCTTTCCAAGTATTTAATGTTGTCCTTACTCTCATTGAATTCATTTTCAATCTTCGTTTCTAATTCTCTCCACTTGTTCAGTATGTCAAATGTGTAGGTATATTTTTGCTCTTCACTATTTGCACTATTTATATTTATGTTATTTATTATATTTTTAATTTCGTTGCTTCTCAGTTCTTCCATAATAAAGAGTAGATACCTGTGTTTGTACCTCCAGTACTGGATCTCGATAAATGGTCCCACGTCTACATTTGATTTTTTATACTCTTGAATTTTTTCTTGCATATCATTGAATAAATTTTCTAAAATGTTTAAATATTTGGTTAAGTGCGCTGTTTCGTTTTTTTTCTTCAGCATTTTATTTTCCGATTCCCTTGCTCCCACCCCATCGCTTGCTCCCATTCCATCGCTTGCTCCCACTCCATCACTTGCTCCCATTCCATCGTTTGCCTCCTCGCAAATCATTTCATGCTGGTCCTGCTTCATCTTCAATTTCACCTTTTTAATATCTTCTAAAATGAGAATAAATTCGTTCAGCTCCTTTACATACGTGTCAAACTCCATGCTAAACTTTTTCACCTCATCTCTGCAAATGTTTGCATGTATCATTTTGTTATTTAAAAAGAGGGGATAAATAACCTTGTTCAGCATCATCTTTAGGGTGTCTAAAATATTTGGAGATAAAATTCCATAGAGTATGCTTCTTTCGTCCTTCAGATCGCCATTTAGGCACTTATAGAAATAAACAATTTTTTGATCAAATTTTATGTTTTCCTCTTTTGCTACCACCATTTGGTTGTTTTCCACCCCGAACAGCAGCAAATCCTTTTTCTCCTTGCCCAGAAAATTATCGACTACTTCCTTCCTTTCACCTGCGTTTCTGTCTAGCAAGTAGTCCACATTGTATTCTTCTTTATAGGCAAATTTGAGCTTGTTCAGAACCCACTTTTGCGCCCCGTAGGTCTGTGATTCGTCGCTTCGTCGCTCCATCCTGTTCGGCTTCTAGGCGTGCCTGCATGCATGTGCACATGTGTCATGCGCAAAAGTGTGGTGTAAACACATAGGCTGCACATACGTGTGTGCTAACTGTGCGGGGAAAGCGTGTAGATGGGGATACTCCCGCGTACCGATTCGGATCATGCGAGAGGGGGGTCCCTAAGCATACCGCATGCACGTAGTTATTTCCGCCCTTCGTGCGGATGTGTACCGCCACCGCGTAAGTATTACCCTATACACCTTTTGTCTACATGCAAGAAACGAGTCCCGTTGCATAAGCTTCTGTTTAAGTGTTCATTTGGGTTTTTTTTTTTTTTCCCCCACTAAAATGGCATTTATCAGTTTGTACCTATTTTTTTTGCGCTTTTCTCTTTTTCTAATTAACAGGTTCGCATGTGCATCTGCGCGACAAGAGAACCCCGCTATCTCCCCCTGTAGGCTACACCAAATGGGAGACTGCACTAATTAGAGTGCATTCGCAAAAAACGAATTACAGCTTTTCAAATTATAGCACATTCAGTGTGTTCCTATTCGCGCAAGCTTCATATGGGCGTTACGTTTACTTATATATGTAAATATAAAAATAGACACAAAAATATATTTACACATGCATCTGTGTAGGTATGATTATGTAAACATATTGCGCATGCGTATGCGTATGCGTGTACCTCTGCATGCACAGGAAGGCTTACATGTACGTACGTGCTTTACCTATATGGGGACACATATAGTACAAACACAGCCATGTAGACGCTTTTACATAAACATATTTCATACACACATTTAGCACAGACGTACACACACTGCCTACGCGTGTCTTAGGAAAGACAAAGGTTTCGTTAATTCATGCAAAGTGTACACACTTACCTTTTTTTTTTTTTTTTTTTAAATACTCTCTTTCGATTTTATTAAAGAAAATGTAAATAATACTTTAAAATGCAATTAACTGGTTCAATTTTTACGAACGAAAAATTGACAATAAGGACACTAACGCATCTACTTGCAAGCAGACAAAAAGGAGAAAAAAAGGAGGAAAAAGGGGAAAAAAAAAAAAAGCGATAGATCCCACGCACGTGAAATGTTCCCCTCGATTCTTTGCGTCTCCATTTGTGTGCTGCGTGATTCCTCAGAAGGGGGCGAAAACACCTTCGCTGGTTCTCCGTGTACCATGTGGGTTCTTTCCTTCCTGCGCTTTTAAGCTACTCTAACACTTCCCGATGGTATTACATGTAATGGCTAGCGGGGGCACTGAAAAAAAAAAAAAAATTCAAACGGGAATACACACATACTTATATATAAATATATATATGTATACATACCCGTGCGCATGGCTAGGCACGTAGAAAAAACAGCCGTGTGCGCTTCCTACAAATCAGTAATAATATAATTTGTTCCTAACGCTTGGCTCTTTTTTTTCATGAACGTCAGAGAATGTAAGGACGCGCTCCGCATGGCGCCCCTCCATTGGACAAGGCGGTCATATGCACATGTAATAAATCGCATACATCACGTGCGTCATATGCGTCGCATGCGTCACGTGTATACCTTGCGATTCCTTCTGGAAGTGCCCTCACGTTTCGGACGAGGAGGTCTACTCTATCGACACATTTGTATTAGACCCTTTTCCCTCACTGGTAGATTCATCAGAAGGTGCTTGGTTAAGAGAAACCGTTGATTCGTAGAAATCGGCTCCTTTTCTAAGTTTCGAAGCATCCTTTCCTTTCATCCTTTTAAGGTCTTTTCCCATTTGTGCTAATCTTTGATTCACGCCTTTGGACGCCGGTCTAATAGCTCCGCTTCCGGCTGAACTAAGTCCCATCCGAGCAGCAGTGCTGGGGGAATGGGAAGAAATAGTTCCAACTCCTAAGCTAGCCTGGTTTAGAGTTCCTATATATTTATATAAATCTAATTCTAACTCCTTATTCTTATCCGCCAGATTCGCTTTTTCCTCATCTGAAACCATTTTTAAATACTCAGCTGCCTTTTTCCGTTGGTTTGTATCAACTCCTTCGAGACCTTCTTCCATGTCATCCACAGACTCCATGGAACCTTGTTCTGACTCAAAAAAGAGATCTTCTTTTCTCAACCCAATTCCATCACTCGTGGTGTCTAAATCGATTGACTCGTCTGATATATCCTGCATTTTCGCCTTCTGCTGAGCGTCTGAGCTGTTTAGGAATTCGTCGAAGGAGTACAGCACCTCGAAAACTGAAAAAGGGAAGGGGGGAAAACAAGAAGTATGCACACAGGATTACACGCAGGATTACGCGCAGGATTACGCGCAGGATTACACGCAGGATTACACGCAGGATTACACACAGGATTACACGCAGGATTACACGCAGGTTTTTATGTGCCAATCCATAAGCATACGAAGCTATGTGCACGTGTGCCCATTCCTGCACTTCCCTCTAACTTACCCTTCCTCTTGTCAAACATATCCTCACTCTCAAACTTCATGTAAAAGGAACGCATCTTCGTGTACCTGGGGCTCTTCATCAACGTTTTAATATTTTCTAAAATACGTTCTGCGACATTTGGGTGAATCATCTTTGACCTTAAAAGCTCAAACTGCTCTCTGTGGTGGCAATACAACTGCTCATAGTAGTAGATGTTAATGTACAGAACCGAAACGATAGAAAATAGGTAAAGAAGGAACTTCTCGGAACCTTTATTGAAGTAAGAAACTAAAAATTCAATGATCGCATATTCAAAAAAGGGACTACTTGGATTGGAAGAAACTAAATTGGAGAGACCCAAATATAATGACAAAAATGTCTCCGCTATGTATATGTTTCGTCTGTACAGAACTGCCGGTACATGCAAAATAGCTCTACCACATGCACGAGCATGTCTTATTGCAATTGGATTTTCATATAAAAATTTTTCTTTCAGGTTAGTTACACTTTTAAAAAATTTGTGTAAATATAAAGAGGTATATCTTGTTAAGGATAGCATGCTTTCCATGTTTAAAAGTTGCCTTACAATGTTGAATGCCTCTACATGAGTTCCTATTAAAATGCATTGCATACGAAATCCTTTATGTACATCGTCCATTTGTTTTTTCACTGATTTTTCCTTTTTCCCTTTGATCAGGACTAAACCTTCAATGATTTTGCAAATTTTTTCTGCAGCCACTCCCTTTGCAACTTCGACTTCCAGATCCAGGTTCAAACTCTTCTTCACAGCTTTGCACTCAACTGGGTAAAAGGGGGGGGGAAAGAAAAAATGAGAAAGAAAAAATGGGAAAGAAAAAATGGGAAAGAAAAAATGAGAAAGAAAAAATGGGAAAGGAAAAATGGGAAAGAAAAAGTAGGAAATAACCCTTGAGTCATGGGATTCTCCATGCAATACGCAAATTTTCCATAACAAATGTGTAACCACAAATGGAAACAGTGCCTGCACAATTACATTCAGATAATCACACAAAAAAGAAGTAAGCATTTTGCCCATTTTCTTCTGCACTTACTGTTACTTGTGTCATGTTTAAGGCTAAAATCGCTGATGTTGTGGATTAATTCTTTGACTAAAAGGTGGGAAGGAATGAGGAGGGGGGGTGATGTCGTCGCATAAAAACACAGATAAGACAATAACAATGGTGAATAAAGCTATTTTTACTAAATGAAAGCAGCAAAAAAATAAAATAAAAATAGCATGCAATAGGAAGCGAAAGTTGGAGAAAAGCTATTCTCTTTGCAGTTGTGATCGCACGCAAAGACTCTTAGCTATCTCCTCGCAACATTTTGCAATCGTGCGGTTCGCATATCAGGAAAATGCTCTGACACGGGCACACATATTCACGCGTGCAAGTCCCCTCTTGGTTACTTGAAACGGGACTTATTTCATTTCCCTTCTTCTTGAAAGCGTAAAAGAATCTATGAAGCTTGTCTGCGGAGTGGGAGAGAGAAAAAAAAAAAGGGGGAAGAAATACACATAAAAAATTTATAATGTACAACTGTGCCCCGAATGAGAGACCCTCTTTTAAGCAAATGTGGAACGATTCCTATGTGTACACTCGCATGAACGTGCTAACCAAAAATGCTGGAGGCGAAGTCGCTCAGTTTGATGAGCGGCTGAGATTCCTCCATGTAGTAGGGACTCTTGGGTATTTCATCGAAGAAAGATAAAAACAATTTGTTCTTGCTGCTCAACACTTTAAAAACATCAGAAGGAACATTATTCTTGGAATTCTGTATATCTCTAGGCTTGTATGTAGTAAACAAAGGAATTCCCCAAACGGATTGTGGTTTTACTAAATGTACGTCACCCCTGGTTAAAAATTTCTTAAAATTTTGAACATAGGGACCTTTTAAAGCATCAAAAAGGAACAATAAATCATCACAGAATGTACCTATTTCCTTACCTGATATTCTTCTTTCACATAATTCTTTTATGTAATTATCAAGACATTTTAAAATATTCGGCTGAGAACCACACTCTTTATTGTAATGCAATTTTAAATCATAAACTGGACAGTTTACAAACACATCATTTGTCCCTTTAGTTTCCACGATGTTTTTCAAGATGCCTTTTTTCTCTCCATCTTCCATACTTAGATATAAATTTTTTAAAGCAGACATTGGTGTTCCGACGGAACTTAAATATATTTTATATTCCTCTCGATTTAACTGTAACGAGAGCATTTTTCCACTGTCCTTCTGCTTAATGTTTGTTTCTATCAGAGGTGGCAAGATGCAGTACTTGTGAAATTCCTTTAGAGGAAAGGATGTGTACTTTGCAACGGGTTCTACATTTTCAAAGGTGTATGAAAAATACACCTTCTGTTCTTTATCTAAAAATTTCATTAATTCGTTTATATCTGGTTCTTCATATTTCCTTAAGAACTCGGATACCCACGATCTGTTGACGCATGACTTAAAGTTGTTCCCTTTTTTATTTTTCATATTCTTCGGGATACTGAATGGCACCGACAGGTAATGTTCTATAAACCAGTAGAATTGCTCCGGCTCCCCGACAAAGTCGAGGAAGGACTGATGCACCGGGGGTGGGGGGAGAAAGAAGCATGTACGATCGTGTGTGATTGCAAAGGTGAGTATGCATTGGTGAGCATGCATTGGTGCGTATGCATAGGTGAGTATGCATAGGTGAGTACGCATAAGGAGATACTCGCGCATTTGAGTGCACCAACAGGTGCATGCATTGTATGCACTTTCTACATAGCCATGCGTGCGCAAGTAATGAAGCAAGCACTCGAAAAATATTTTCACAACGGACAGATACTTTCTCTAATATTTCATCAACACGCTGAGTACACATCCCGCCAACTGTCCATCTTCTGTAGAAGGCAAATTTGCACCTCCGCCTCTTCGCATAGAAGCTCATCTCGCGCAGTGTACGCGCGTACCCGCATTTGTGCACTCAGCGTATGTCGAATTGGGCAGATGCTCTCAGAGAAAAGAAGCCCCTTTCATCTGGGTATAAAGTCACAAGCCCTTCTCAAAATGTACGTCTCTCCACACGGTGAGGACACTCTTTATACACACTGTACGCACTAGAGCAAATACTATTGCAGCGTCGTATTCACGCGAAAAGGCCTACATGACTGTGACTTTTTCAGTGTCACTCTTTCCACTCTTTCCATTCCTTCCACTCCTTCCACTCCTTCCACTCATTTCCGTTTCAAACTTGTTTTGCTTACATTCGGATCGGGTCCATTGTCTCTGAGGTTGTAATACGCCACCAGGTTACATTGTAAAAGATTCTTTAATTTTTTGTTCACAAATCCGCTGAAATGTTCTTTCCCTAGCACTTGGGGAAAAAAAAAAGAAAAGAAAAAAGGAGCATGTTGTACATGGCAGAATTATCCATTAGCCTACGAGAGTATGAGAAACTCTGAGCCTATCTATGCGTGCATATTTACAAACGCAAGCGCGCATTGCCCCAAACGTTGCTCTCTTGATCTCTCAAATTCGTGTGCTTTACCCTGAACATATGAAAGCGTCACCAGACAAGTTATAAAAAGTGTAACAAAGAGCTTGCTTCGCATATTTCTTTTTTTTTTATTGCATCCTTGAAGAAAAGAAAAAAAATAATAATAAATGATAATAATAGGGATAATAATAAGGATAAGAATAATAATAATAAAAATAATAAAAAAAAAAAAAAAAAAAATAAGAGGAATAAGGACAATAAATGCATAAAAAAAAGGAGCGGAACGCATAACGGCAGAGTGACAGAGCAATGCGGGCCAAATAAAAAAGGGAGCATATTCATTTACCTAATTTAATTATTTGGTACTACTTTTAATACATAACGCGCGTTAGCAAATTGTCTAACTTTAGTTTTTCCTCTCCCAATTTTGTGTGCTATTTTTTTTCTAAATACTTTTTTCCGATCTGTATTTCTTTACAACTCTTTGCAGTTACGGTGTTAACTTTTCGAAATATTAAAACTTGCTATGCTATTTCGTTTGGTTGCACTTTTTGTTTTAAAACTAAAAAAAATCAATTATTAAAAAATTAAAGCATTCATAGTACTAAAGCAGTTTCACATTATAAGCAAAAATGTAAAAGATAAAAATGTGTACACGTATAAGTCCACATACATATACTATTTAAAAAATTCGCTAAGTGGGCAAATCTTTTGCATATTGTTTCAGAGTGGACTCTTTTAAAGCAAAAATTGCAAACGAAAGTATAGTATGTGTTTTTTTAACTAACTTTTGTTTATTGCGTAAAACGAAAAACTCAAATCTTAAAACCTAAAAGTGTAAACGCATATGTGCATTTTTCTTGCCATTGCGCATTGTGAGCTTTATTTTATGCTACATCGTCATTATATTGTCATAATGCCATTTTATTAATATTATTTTATTTTTATTTTTTATTTTTATTTTATTTTTTTTTTCCTAGGAACGTTAAGCTTTTCGTGGATATTTCCAAAAATATACGTGGCGCAAATGTATCGCTAAACCATTTTATTTTTATTTTATTTATTTTTTTTTGTTTAGATTATTTCAGTGAACTTTTTTTTTTTTTTTTGACTTTTCCTAACAATCATCGGGTATATGAGCTACCCCCTAAGACAACCACATTAAAGGTTGCACCTTCCGCTTCAACAGGAAACGTATGCAATATATGTGCACCATGCACATATGTACAATGTGCGCATATGCATATGGCCATCCTGTAATGTTTGTTCAAAATTGAGAGCTATTAAAAAAATTCATTGTTTAGTTTAATACGTTAAAAATGCCCATTGTTTTCGTAATTACCCATATCATATTTGCAATTTTGTGAAAAAAAAAATTAAATAATAATTTATAATGCACCATTATGCACCCTTGTGTAATTTGCAATAACTAAGAGAACGCTTCCCCCCCCAACAAAAAAAAAAAAAAAAAAATCATTGTAAATGGGTTGTTTTGTACATATGTGTATAATACACTGGTTTATACGCGTAACCGTTTGCGCGGCTATTCAATGACATGCGTCATCGTTTAAGCGCGGAACTGTTTGTGCTTACAACCCATTAAGGGGGAATTATGTAAAGTTCCTCACGGATGGCAGGTGGCAGTGACCAATTGTCAGATTGGCTGGCTAACAAATTGACAGATCGAACGGTTGAAAAAAAACTGCCTTTATAAAAAAAAAAAAGTGCACGGTCTTTTGCGCAACGCGTGTACACCATTTTGTGTGTCACCGAGGAAAGAGTTGCCAAAATTTCCATTTTCTGTTTTTCATAGAATGAATTAATTCGAACCAGCACTTAAGAGAAAATTACTTGCGTTCCTATTTACCACTTACGCCGTTCATACTTGTTCATTTTGTCCGTTTGGCCAATTTTGTAGAAAGACACACGACGAACAGTCACCGCTTCGCCGTCCCCCCGATTGGACTTTATTTCATTTTACCTTATTTTTACTTCATTTTTAACTTATTTTATTTTACCTCATTTTTAACTTATTTTATTTTACCTCATTTTTAACTTATTTTATTTTACCTCATTTTTAACCCATTTTATTTTACCTCATTTTTAACCCATTTTATTTTGCCTCATTTTTAACCTATTTTATTTTACCTCATTTTTAACCTATTTTATTTTACCTCATTTTGCTTCTCCTCATTTTGCTTCACCCCATTTTGCTTCACCCCATTTTACTTCACCTCACTCAATGCTAAACCTCCCAGCATTAGAGTCGCAAAAAAAGACAAATTAAAGCAACACGTTTGCAAAAATTGAGGCACGCGGCTACCCCTTTTTTATCCCATAATTAACGAAATTCAACTGTGACATTTGCCAATTTCCCTCATCCATGTATTTAATTTAACAAGACGACATAAAATGTAGTCATTTCAAATTAAAATTGTTCTAATACGATTCATCCATCATGTGTATTTTACACACATGCGTTCCCTTTTTACTCTTTTCTTTTTATTCGAAAGAGTGAACATGTGCAAGTTGTATACTCTTCATTTGGCAAATTTTAATTAATTTTCATCTCCTTTTTTTTAACACACCTTTCGTTAGTAATTTTTCATTTCGGCAAGCTTATTCATTTTTGCCTTCCCCTTTCCTGCGCTGCTACGGTGTTGCCTTTACCGTACAGTGTCCCGTGCCCCTCCTGATTAAGAATAGCAAAAAAAGCGCCCTCCATATGAACACTCAGGGCTATGAAACTGTGTTTACCCATTTTTGTCTGCTTTTAAAAACTCCTCCCACGTTACACATGTTCCGCGCACAGCACTTGTCCTTCTCTCCATTTTGCTAATTAACATTCTCTGTGCGCGAAAAAATGCCCTTAATTTTGTTAATGCCGCTATTCCTGTTTATCTTTTATTAGTTTCCTTTTTCTTGTTACCTTCTCTTACGATTTCATTTGCGCTAATTTTGCGTATTCGCGCATTTGCGCATTTTGCAAAAAAGGTGAACGCACCTTTTTTTTTTTTTTTTTTTACGCATGCTTTGCGCCATTTTTCCCAATTAAAAAAAAAAGAAGAAGCGTTAATCTTGTAATGCATATGCATGTCCATACAACCGTTTTAATTTTCTTTGAATTCGCTTTAGGCTGAATTAATTAATTAAATAATTAGCCTGCTTCAGTTAGTATGTGCGTATGTATACGTATACATACACACATATGCGTGTATTTTTTCGTCCATTTTTACCATGATGAGATTGGCAGCACGAATTTTTAACGCATGCTAATTCCCGTTCGCATTTTTTTTGTTTACACACCAAGAATGCCTTAGTAGGTGCATGCAGTATGCGCGCGCTCGACGAAAAAACAACCCCATTAGTTACGCTCAAATCTTTTTGTTTTATATATCTGCTACGTAGTTATCATATAAAATAAGAAGATACTTATGCTTTTTTGCGAGTAGCCGTTTTGCGTTTCGTGCGCCTTAGCGTAAAAAAAGGGGAAACTCAGCTGAGAAGGAAAAAAAAAAAAAAAAATACACTCGCACGCAAGCATACACATGTGTGCAACCCAGAATAGTACAGCACACCATACCACCCCAGCACGCACTGCTCCCTCGCCAATCCATTTATTCCGCGGTGCCCCTTCCGACGTCCCGTCCCCTTCCCAAACTACTGATTTTTCACGAGAACAAAAAATATTATAATGTATGACCTAGGAAATAAGAACAAATTTGATGTGAAAAAATGCATAAAGAAATATAGAGTGTGCATAATTTTACACGTGCTCCTAGCTGGCCTGCAGTTACTTACGCCCCGCCCCTTCCTGTTTATGTCCCATTTGTTGGTAGTTGTCATTGGGATCGACTGCTTCTGCTCCTCTTACTTAACGTTTAAGTACTTCTGCTTCACAGTTGTAAATATGATATGCGGGATTACTGACTTTATATGGCTACTCTTTAAGTGTATAGGCAAAAATCGGTTTAAGTGGTTAGACCCACAGCACTACTGGAAGATAATTAATGTCGATAACCTCTTTTTGGAGTTCTTCTCAACTGCGTTACACTACATGTTTGAAGAGAAAAAAACGGATGACTCTACTCAAAATGTGCACAAGAAACATGAGTATATTAAAAATTTCTTTAAATTATTACCAGTCCAGAAAAAAACATATGCATGGAAAATTTACATAGAGTTATTTATTATCCTAGTTGGCATTTTCTTGTATTTTATTGGCTCATACATCAGTTGGCAGCTCTACAAGTACACGTTAAATTATAACCAAAATGATTTATTGTTAAGCAAATATCATTATGGTACCTTCCATGAAGAGAATAGTAAAACCTCGCCTACCACGCAGAGTGAATTTATTCCCTTCATTGGACAGCCATACAGAATATCAGACTTTTTGGAGAAAAATTAGTGCTTCCTCCCTGTAATTTTGGAGCTGCATTTATTTGTGCATAGATGGACTACTCCTCCTAAGTAGATTCCCTCAACGCATGCTAAAATTAACCCCCCCCTTTTTTTTATGTGTCTCCCATACCTATGTGTTCATTTCCGTCCCTTTACCTTCTTCACCTATAAAATATTTCCATCACTCGTGTGTTAATAAGTGCCCCTTGTGTGACCTTCTCCCACTTGTTTTCGTTTATCCCTTTGATATAATCACCACGCAGGTATATAGACAAGGGCAACCATTAAATACGTCCGTCTCCCTTTCATTTTGCACACAATATATGTTAACTGCAAACATGGGAAAACCATGGGTGCATTCTTGCGCGCACTGTGCGGTCGTCCCTGCGACATGCACACCTCATCAGTAACGTGCTTCCTTCTGCACAGTTACCTCATTGTTATTATGTCGAACCAACGTTTCCCTACTCCTATACATCATTAACACGTCTTTAGCTTTCTTTTAATTTTTGTTTAAAATATGTTTATATTTAAAAGTACAATTTTGAAAAAAACTTTCTCACGCTTGAGCAGCGTTTCCAAGTCAACACTCCACTGTGTGGGGGAAGTCTCCCTAATTAAAGGGAAAAAAAACGACCTACTTTTTTCTTTGCAAAAAAGAGTAATCACGAAATTGCACGGCCCAAAGGGGGAGAAAACCGTTGCAGTGGAACAGAAGGAAGAGACGAGGCCATTTTCGCCACCTACCCCTAAGAGTAAATGTCACCAAAAGGTTCGTCTGCCAAGAAACACGCAACGCATTTACGCAAAGTCCCCCTAACAGTTAATCACAGCGAAACGGTGCAGCGGTCTGCATCTGCCGCTGATTCAAAATACATACATGTGCAGAGAATTTATTCATGCATATGCAAGTCTACCATTCGAACTGTTTAAAAGTTTCATGAGCCATTTTTTTTTTTCCTATCTCCTTATTTGCACTACGTTAATATCGCGCCCCTTTCAAAATGGAGAAAAACATAAATTTCGCATATTTCCGTGGAGTTATTTTTCGCCGTACATATAGACAAAAAAAAAAAAAACAATTTAGAGAGAATCTTAAAAGATGCTCCGTTTTTTTCTTCTTTTCTCCATTTTGTAAATGTATGAAAAACACTTCTCCAACTTCTCCCCGTAAGAGCGACTATGTTTTGCTCACTTCGATTTTCGGCTAAAATGAGGCATAATAAGCACTCATGAGGGCATACACACGTGTTCAAATGTATAGTTACGCGCATAGGTAGGCATATATAGAAAGACGTGCACTGCTGCACCTCCCGCGCAGCTCCAATTTTTGTCCTGCTTTCTTGTCAATCTTAATTTGATATGATCGCACTCGATGAAGGTCTTACTACATATGCACGACACTGAAGAGACATATTTGTAATCGTAAAAAAAAGTGCATTTTGTTTTTTTTGGGAGTCTTCCCTTTTCTGTCTTCTGTTACTATTTCTTTACAAATGTAATGCCACATACTCGGATCTGCAGTATATGGACCTGCAAACCGCGTGGTAGTCCGACGCAGGCACAACTACGCTCGCCGCATTTGCCGCGGGGGTGAATCTGGGAAAAAAATAACCTAAAAAAAGGAACGCAGAAAATAATCCCCAACGTACCCCAAAAAGGAACATTTAAGTAATCATCAGGGTCAAAATTTACGTGATCCCCCAAACGAACAGAGAGAACCATGCAAAACGAACACACGTTGGACGAACCAATAACGTTAAAGTTCTGCTACGGAATTAACGAGTCGCTTAGCAGTGTGCACGTGATAAGGAAGCAAGAACAGGGAGGAGATACCACGGGGGAACATGGGGATCCCCTCATTGTCTACAGCTCGGATAACAATATCGTCATAGTGGATGAAAAGAAGCAGCTACTCTTTAGGGGACATGTTAACAAAATTTCAAAATTAATCAAAAGTTGTAACAATGAATTTATCGTTTCTTGCGACAAGGGGAGGGACTCTTTTATCCTTTTGTGGAAACTAAACCAGAACTGCTTAGTTCCGGTTAAGAAGTTTTTTTTTCAGAGTTCGCATGAAACCTCAGGAAAGAATGAGCCTAAAAAGAGCATCGATGGAGAGGCATTCCACAGGAACAACAGTCCACGCGCGGGGAACAGTCCACTCTCGGTGAACAGCGCACTCGCGGGGAACAGTCCACGCTCGGTGAACAGCCCAAGTACAGGAAATCAGGAAGGAGTGAAAGATAGCCACAGCAACCCTAGCGAAGGAGAGAACGTAGGATACGAGTGTGTGGACATAAGTTTTGACAACAGGTACATATGCGCACTGACGGAGAAGCAGCTCTACGCTAAGGGTAGCGCAAGGAGCACACAGGGGGAGGCAATCCAGCATAATAAGAACGGGAAAAACAGCACGAATGCCGTTTTTTACCAAGAAATCGTCATTTTCGACACCAACGGAGGGGAGGACAACATTGTGTGCAAAGACAAAATATATGGAAAGGAAACCCAAGAGAAAATTCGATTCAATAAAAAATACGAAATAATCTCCAACAGCAAATCCAAGTTATACATTTACAATTTTGTCAAGAAACATAGAACCATTACCCATTACAGTCCTTCCTTATATAAGAGTAACATAATAAATGAGCGTTTTATATTCACCGAGACGTCATTTGTGGATAACTCCACAATGCTGTTGACTGGCACGACAAATGGCTACCTCATTGTTTGGGACTATAGTTCCATTTTCTTGAGCAAAACAAAACAAAGCGTTAAACAGAGGGAATATCAAAAGTATCTAGAAATAAGAAAAGACATTCCAATAAACATTGTACAGAGTTATGGAAATTATGTCATTTTAGGACTCAGTGATGGTAGCGTTCAGGTGTTTGATAAAGACCTCAAATGTTATGCATGGTTTGAGAATATCCATGTGGGGCAAATTAAATCGATATCTTTTGAGCTGTCTAATTTTGAGCAGGACTTCTTTTCATGGAACTCATTCATCTTATTCACTGAAAAAAATGTTATTAAACAAATACACCCCTCCAGTTTTAACGACGGGGGGAGTGCTATCCAGTGGGACGATATCCACGGTGGTCAGCTGGGAACAGGGGGGAACCACACCCGGGGGGAGATAACGAAAGGGGGACTACAGCAGGAAGTCGCCATACCAAATGGTGCTAACAACTCATTGGAACAGAAAACCCAGACAGAGAATAAAACGCTACTTCACTTCGACAGCTCCTGCATCAGCTGCATATGCACCAACCCAAGTAGCGAAAAAAATGTCATATACATCGGGAATGAAAACGGGCTAATCGAAATCTTCGACTTTGACAAAAACGTAAAAGTGCACACAATTTGTTTGACATCGAAAGAAATTGTATCTATGGTTTTTAGCAACAGTGGAAGTATACTCTGCGTGGGATGCAAGTGCGGATTCATTCAGCTGATCAAAGCGGACAAGCTGGAAGCATTTTTCTCGAGCAGAGACATGAAATACCAAGTGACGTACCTATACTTCAGTGAGGATGACAAGATCCTCATTTCGTCTTCTCGAAATGCTAATATGATCATTTACAAAAATGAGAATTCTGCTAATCCCTTCGATTGGAAGTTTGCCTACAGAATTGTTAACAATAATAATATCACATTCACCGATTTGAACATCGTCAAGGAGATTCACAAAAAAAATTATTACATCATTGTTGGCATAACGAACAACAGGTACATCATCTTCTATCATTACAATTTCCTCGAAAATAATGTCACCATTTCGTACTTGCCCATAGAACAGATTTACGCCCCAACGTGCCTTTCGCAAAATCTGTACTTTTACGATAGACAAATATTATGCATCTGCAATGAAGCCTCCAAAATACGTTTCTTCGACTTGGAGACCAAAAAAATAGTAAAAACGGTTCATCTCCCGTTTCGGGAGAAAAACGTGAAAAAGTTTTTGCCCCTTACAGATTATGGGGAAGACGGTACTGCCACCCCTGCCGGAATGAACAAATCAACCGAACCAGCTAAACACAACTTGGAAAAAAACAACATCTTTCTGTTTGTGCTCAACGAAAAAATGATCGTTTTCACACAAACCCCGATAGATGCAAACTGCTTCAGGTACATCGGGGGAATCGTCTCCAGTGGGGCCATACAAAATGTCATTTTGAAGAATCAAAACATGTTCATACTGAGTAACAACAAAATCTTTTACTATCGTATTAACACTAACGTGTTAAAAAAAAACATAGAGGTCCAAAGTAACACTCTGCAAAATTTTATCGAACAAATTGGAGGAAAGACCAGCAACATGTACAAACAAATTATGGACTCCTTTTACTACTGTGAAATTCAAAAGAAAAAATTTCAACAAAAAAAAGAAAAACATGATATCAAGAAACTGCTCAACATTTTATCTATTGAGTACATCTTCGCCTCTATCAGTGTCTTCCTATCCAAATTTGAAATACAAAACATAATACAGGAGTATCACTTTTACTATAAGTACGTGCTTCCACTGCTCATGGAGGGCGGGGCTCCCGTCGGAGAATCCCTTTCCATGGCGGACGGTGTCACGCTGGTGAATTATAAGTCGGACGACGACCTCCTGCTGCAAAACGTCTTTTTTGTTCGACCTCCGGGGTGCACGGGTAAGCGAGGTCGCAGCTGGGATAATGGCGCACAAGGCGTACCAGTGTATGTCGCGTAGCAATGTATATGGTGTAGCAGTCCATATCTCGCACGCACATCCGAAAAAATTCCTGAACGTAACATCCACCCCCCGCGCGAATACCTCCTTACTGCCCGATTCCCCGCTCGCAGATACACAGGCACATTCCGACAAAGAGCTTCTCAGCCAAAGTCGAGCAGACATCAATTCCAGTCAACAAAAAAGAAGGGACAAAAACGAGGGCGAAAAAAATGAGGGCGACAAAAACGAGGTCGACAAAAACGACGAAGATAACCAAAGCGAAGCAAATCCAAGTGGTACAGACAACACCCTCGAGGGGGACATCACAAAGGACTGCGAACATATATACTTCAACATTAATGCGTTTATTTACACCTACTTCAATTTCGCTACGGAGGACGAAACAAATTTGGACCAAGTAATACAAGACATAGGAAATTATTACAAAGATAGTAAGAAAAAGAAAAAAATTTCTTGCAGTGATTTTTTCGAGATGCTAGAAAATCACGGAGAAACCATGGACCGAAATGAGTTCCAAAGAATTTTTCAAATCTTTACAAAAAGTGAGAAGTTCCTCGACGGTGCCGACATATTCGACTTGGATTTGTTGAAGGACCTGCTTCAGTAGGTCACCTACTGGGCCTTTAAAAATAGGAAACGCTCAAGCACATATTGGGCATACATATAAATATATATATATGTATGTGTGTGTGTTTTTTTGGGGTTGCTTCTACCCACCGGCCCGCTTCACATCTACTGGCTATCATCCCTCGGGAGCTCTATATCCGTTGTGAAGTCATACTCGATCGTTGGTATCACGCCAGAGACAAACTTCAAAAGAAATAGGAGGTACAGATCATGCCTTCGAAAAAGAGGGAGACACACCTGCTGCATTTTTAATAATCTCACACTTCTTCATGTGTGTATATATACACATGCATTTCAACTTTGCAGTACAGGAATGCACACCTGGGGGTGTACTTACCTCGGTTCCTTTCCTTCGCTCATCCAATTTTTTACAATGTTTAACATCGCTTCGCCGTGTCTGCAAAGGGGGACGTGCAAAATATTGTCCAAAGGATAAACACAAAAAAGGGGGAGGGGAAAAAAACAATTCATTTTTGGGGACTTCCCAACATACCTGCACGGATGGATAGATGCAGTCATTACACCTGTGCACGGGTGGGGGTCATACTGCGAACAAAGGAGTTAAAAAAATGGCCCCAATGCACATATATAGCATGTATACCGAGATGAAAGCGGTAAAAAAAAAAAAAGAGGCTTCCCATTTGGAGTAGCACGAATAATTATTTGCAAATATCTGTTTAAGTATTCGTCTTTTCCACTCACAGTAACCGTCTCGTAACTGTACTCTGCAGAGATGTCTTCAAAAATTTCCTCCGATTTTAGCGGGTGCCCATTCTGAGATGGAGGAAGGGGAACGACAAGTTCGAGGAGCGTTACCCCAAAAAATGCGTTACAACAAATGCGTAACAACAAATGCGTAACAACAAATGCGTAACAACAAATGCGTAACAAAAATGTGGAATGAGAAAAAATGGTAGCCGAACTAGCCGCCCACTTACTTCGTCATATCCAAACAGCCATATCCGAGGAGTTTCATAATACTTGTCGTAGGTTATGCTCACATCGTACGTGCGTATTTTCATAACGTCTGCGTGGTGGAGCGATGGAGTGCGGAAACGGGTTGGTGCACACGCGAGTGATTCACAGTGGAGGACACTTATTTTTTCCCACGTTTTTCCGTGCCATTATGTAGACACATGCACGGATTTATTTCTAAGTGAATCCTTTTCATATTACTATCATTCTGCCCACTGTAAGAATAAAGCCCTGCGTGGTCCAGCGCGGCTGGGTCATCTTCCTGTGGGAGAAAAAAAAAAGCATAGCTACGAGGTTTGGGAGGACACAAATGAAGTTTTTCCCACAGGGAATAAGCAACCGAATGGATATATATATTTTCCCTATCCACTATCTCATATGAGTAACCTTAATGAGGTCAAAGTTTGGGTCAAAGTGTGCGTCAAAGTTATTTATGTCAATGGCCTCGTCGTCTTCTTCCACCGAGTCATCGTGTTGGTTATGCGCCTGGGCAGGTGGGAGAAAAAGTTGCATGGGGGGAAGGGTGTCTACATTGGGATTCTTTTTTTTGTCCATAGTGTTGTGGACCATTATATACCACGTTGTTACTCTGCTGATCATTTGCCGCTTTTCCTTTTCTCTGTTCTTACCTTTTCCTGTAGGGGCGCACTTCTGGGGGGGGGCTCCAAATGAAGCATGTCTGAAAAAAGTGAAGAATTAAATTTGTCCGTCGGGGGAATGCAGGAATGGAAGCTAAATCACGGTGCTGCTCCTCCACTGCAATAAACACTGAGCAGACATAACATGTGCATACGTGTCCATTTTTTTTTTTTTCCCCTCGCTATTTTCATTCGTTACACTCATCTATGTCAGTGGCGTTGTTCTCCTCTTCGTAACTTGGAAGCAGCCAATCGTTTTCAACAGTTTTCTTAAAAAAGGCGATTGAAGTTATAAGCGCATGTAGTTCATTCGCAAAGAAAAAGAAAAATGGCATTAACTGATTGCGCAAGATTAATCCGAATTGCACACACACGTGCAGGTTTATCTTTTTATAACTCCCAAATTACCACATCGCGCATGATATAACTCAAATCCTTAATTCTTTGCTTGCACGCCACATTTTTCGTTAAGAGGAATTGTTTCCCCTCCGGTAAATAGGGAACTCTCCTATTTTTATCTGCATCTTGCCTATAAAAAAAAAAAAGTTGCACACATGGGAAGTCGGATTAGTGCACCTTCCCCTTTCGCCGCTGCTGGGAAGTAGTGTTGGCTGTTCCAATCAGTTCCGTTTTTCATTTAAAATTTTTTTTTTTTTACCATTCCCATGTTCTAAACTTGTACACCAGAAAATCCCCCGCGTCCACAAACTCCGCTGGGGTCAGTGTCCCTAAAAATGGGTTGCAAGTGGGGAGTGGAAAAGTGGGCTCACGTGATGGAAGTACCCCTTGGGCACCTTTTTTTCTCCCACTTTACAGTTCATGCTCTCCATGTCGTCTTAATGACGAAGTGATGACCCCTCGGCATGACATCACTCTATGCCTGTTCACAAATCGAACAGACCCAAATCAAGGCATACCATTTTTAACAAATGAAGACGAATTTGTGATTGGCTTAAAATATGAGTACACCTTTCGATATGTATCTCCTATCTTATGCTTTACATTTATTGGTTCGCTCATTCCAGGATGGTTGGTTTAAAAAAATGTGGTCTGTTTGTAAAGAAGCCCTTACTTCGAACTAAAGCCCCTGCGGGGGAAAAACGAAAACAGGTGCAAAATGGCATAAAATAGGCATAAAATTGGGGAGAACTTGAAAGGCAAATTAAAGGGAGACAGCCGAATGGGATTTTTTTTCAGCCACATCGTCATATAGCTATTTTTTCACCCCTATTCTGCGCTGTTTTGATCAGCCCTGGACGGGACACACGATTTCATGTCATAAAAGTGCACAATAAGGTGAAAAAATCGAGTCATGTATGGCAAGTTGTGATACCTGCTGTTTTTACAGCATTCCTTCTCCCCCCTTAATTGGTGTTAAAAAAAAAAAAAAAAAAGGAAACAAAATCCTATTGCCAGTACGCTTTGAATGTGGCTAAAAGTGTTTACAACGTCCCGTGTTACTTATGACAGTATATGATAGGTGCTACGTTTTTGTAACGTAATGCAATGTTCCCGACATGAATGACGATTTTTGCGAAATTATCTTCCGCGGTGTATCTCAGCTTATGCTTATTTCAGGAGAGTTACAAAAAAGGAGTCGTAAATCGTCTAAGAAGGAAAACGGTTTAAAGGGGTAATTTCAAAACGGAAAATTGCAAATGGGATGGCGAGTTAATGGAATGCTCAAAAAGGGTGTGCAGTGCCCTAGCACGGTTGCCTGTTCGCTTTTTTCAGTTTCATTTTTCAGTTTCTTTTTTCAGTTCCCTCTTTGGCTCTCTTTATCAACCCCATGAAGAGCGACACTTCAAGAGAAGCATGCGCAGGAAGTTTACCCTAAATGGCACAGCTGCTCCGTAAGCCCACACATATACGATAAAATGTAAAACTGTGCGTGTCCTCCAAGAATGTGTGTTTTAATCATTACACCTCGCACGGGAGCTTTGTGACTTCTTACCGATTTGTGTAGCTTACATATAGGGCATGGATGACACGCCCACATCACTTAACCAGCATGGCAAAGCGCAAGCGCAGTGTTATTACAATTCAGTGTGGCACTATTTTGGTGATTGGTGCGGTGAAGGCAGCGCTTCACCATAATAAAAATGGAGCAAGGAAATGATATTCTGTGCTATAGTTACAAATTTAAAAAAAACAAAATACAAAAAAATTCACTTTTTTTCAGCATACATGTGCATTCTTTGAAAGCATGTCATTTGAAATATTTTTTCGTGCCCTTTTGCGTGGCCCTTTGTTACCCTACTCTTTTAAGTTTGAATTTTCCCCATTTTGGTGCCATTACGCGGTGTTACTCATTTATCCCTTTTCATTCTTTGGGCAAAAATATATCTTTATATATACGTAGCGCCCTTTCAGTTGACCTTTCCCAGTCCTACTTCAATTCGTTAGCGTAGGCACATCTCCTTTGTGAATGCATTACCTTTCGCCAAATCTTGGCATCGCAAGGGTGGGCTATGTACATATATGCGTAGGCGAATGCGTATGCGTGTTGCGTTTATTTCCTCACTGACTAAGCATTTGTGATTTTTTTTTTTTTTCAGCGTTTAAGCGTCATACCTCTTCTTCGCAACGGAAAGGTAAATAAAACGGAGGGGCGTTCCAACATGGAAGCAAAAAAAAAAAAAAAAACGCTTCAACGCAGAATCCCGCTTAAAGAAAAAAGCGGACATAAAATTATTTTTGACGAAGCACGTCGCAAAAGCTTCAAGTTCGAAAGTCACTGTGGCGCTGTTCGTCCCACTCAAACAATACAATAATGCATATTATATACATGTATAAATTATTTACCTTATTTGAATATACCCATTTATGTACGCTGAGCAGCTGGCATCATTTGCCAACATAATTCGTGACAATTCAATTGTACGTGATGAAGTCGCTTTTTTTTTTTTTTACTCATAAAAGTATATTTTTTTAAATATGATATGAAAAAAAATACTTATGCGACTTTGCCCAAGCCATACAAGATTGCCATTTGAAAGTTTTTTTTTTTAAATTACGAAATCGCTTCCGTTAAGAGATACGCGGGAAAGGAAAATTAAGCTGAACAAAAATAGCCCCAAAGTAGCCCCAAAATAGTGTGAACTTAAGCTATTTGAACTGAACTGAATGCAGGGGAAGAACGTGGCAGTGGTATGCGGAGGCAAACGAACTCAAGCGGAAACAGAATAAAACTACGCATTGGGAAAATGCAAAATTGTGAAGTCACGCTGAAGGGACATGCTACGTTATGACGAGTGGAATGCATGTGATTAAGTGAATGTACTAAAGGCGCATGTACCAGTGCGCACAGCGCATATGCATATATGCCTGCGTGTACATAACGCTGTATATGCGTGGCATATATGTATACACTTATATACATACATGCCTGAGCGTGTTGACGGACGTTTTCATTAAGTGCGAAATAACTTATAAACGCGAAAGAACGAAAAGGGCAGGAGCATAATTTACCAAAACCATTTGAAGAAGTCGTAACCTTTTTATTTTTATTTTTTCTTTTTTTTTCTTTTTTTTTTTTTTTTTGTCGTCCGCTCGTGTTTTGTCCGTAAAGGGAAACTTTGTTTTACAGTCGAATCGAACAGGGAAGAAAATGCAGCACATTGCATATGTGTGTATAAATGCACATATACATATGTTTGCTTACCCATACGCAACGTGACAGAAGATTGCCTAACAGGAAAAAACGGTGCACCACACGATATAAGCGTGTGTGCTCGTTTGTCCACAGACTAATTGTGGGGATATCTACACCTTTTGTTTGCATAGACGCCTTTGCATAGATAGACACCATCGTGCTGTAGGGTCTCTACACTCGTGTGTATTACATACCCGTACACCCGAACCAGCACATGTGCATTTTTAAATTTAACGAAAATATTCGTATAACTTAAACGAATGCCCACGTGGGCCAATGGTAGAATGAGAAAGGGGAAATACGTATCCTCCGATTTGGCTGTTCATGTAGAAGCATTTTTAAGGCGCAAGCCATTTTTTGAAGCATAATATGCAAACGTGTGTGTGTATATGTGTTTATATGTATATGTACCTATATATTCATGGACACACTTATGCAAACACGACCACGTGTGTTCACGTAAGTGTTACTTTCTCCCCTCCCCATTAAGTATGTATCGACTTTTGCAACGTAAGCTATGTCGAACAATGCCCCCTTTTTTTTAGTGTAATTTTTATCATGAACCTTTTTAATTGTATAAATATAAAAAAAAAAGAAAGAAAAAAAAAAAAAAGGAAATAAGTTTTCTGATAAACGTCCTTTTTTTCTTTTTTTCTTTTTTTTTTCGCAAAATTGTGCCCATTTGGTAAACAGAACAAGACAAAAACAAACATACCATAAGAATTTACGCGCAAAGGCGAGCGCGTGTAAATTGAAACGTAAAAAAAAAAAAATTTTAATAAATCACGGCGTAGGTGAGGCAAAATAAGGCGTGTCAAATGCTCTGTTGAGAACCTTCTCAAAATGGAACTCACTTCGAACGCTATCGATGCCAACGAAGTTGCATTTAAGAAACGGAAAAAAAATATGGGCATAAAAAAGGCTAAGGCAAACTCAACCAATATGAATTCAAACGAAACGAGCGATGTGGCAGTGGAGGCCCCCCCGTCTTCTTCAAACGGGAAGAACACAGATGATGAAGATATCACAACTAAAAGTAAAGTAAAAAAACATAGACTAAAAAAAGTGGACCAGCTGCAAAATGCGGAAGACAAGACACAAAATGGGGTTTCAAACAACGGCAATGGAGAAACTAATGGAGAGTCCAAGAACCAACAAAACAAAAAGAAGAAGTTGACAGAAAAAAAAAAAAAAGATCAAAAGGAAAGTCTCGATGCGAAGGGACAACAGGATGAAGGCACAACTGTCGAAACGGCTGCAGAAAAAAGAGCAAAATTGAAGGAAGCACGAAAAATCAAAAACGACTTGAAAGAAAAAAAAAATAACCCAATAAACGTCAACATCGACACGTTGCAAGAACAAATTGACAGCATTAACAAACAGCCAACAAAAGACACCAAGCAAATAATCTTAGAACTAAAAAATACACTAAACATTGTGGATAGTACGAACGAAATTAAAAAAATTGATGGGCTAAATAAAAATGAAATAAAAACTCTAGACGCATGGTATTTTGCCAACAAGTTAAAAATCATCCCCTGCTTGTTTGAAGACAAACCGCTGAATGCAAACTTGCTAAATGCGCTGTACTACATCGAACCGGCATTTAGAAATAAAAAGGGTAAAATAATCATCTACCTAAAATTTGTCAAGGCGAAATATGAAAAGTCCTTGAAGAGGGGCAGCGAGGGAAAGGTAGACGACAGTGATGAGGACAACAACGATAAGAAGGACTCGTACAAGGACGAAGGGAAAGATAGACAAGAACAGTGCAAAGCTAAAATTATGGACATACTAAACAACGATTTGCAAAATTTAAAACAAAAGGAATACATGAAAAAGATACTCGAACTTGTCAAGAACGAAAGCAGTTTTATCAATTTGAAGCATCATTTCGATTTTCTCGCAAACGCCTCCATTGACGTGCTTGACGTGTTCCTAGAGGAAGATGGACTAACGTGCATAAAACGGATTTTGCAAAATATAGCCAAAAGGAAGCGCATGAAAAAATGCTCCACTTTGCTAATTCATATTCTAAAGGTTTTAAAAAAATTAAACATCACTCTGGATCATTTAAAGTGCACCTTGATCGGAGTCCCCATCAATTTTATCGCTAGAAATAAGGTCGATGAGAAGAATGGCTTGAACTATACCACGGACAACGAGCAGGTTCGGGACTTGGCCAGGGGGCTAATCGACGAGTGGAAGCTTATACGGGACAGGGCTTTAACTGGCGTGGGCGACGACCGCGGGGGACACACAGCGGGGGAGGCAAACAGCGAAAGCAAACTGGAAAAAGCAGAAGAAAACGAAGCGGAAAATGAAGCAGAAAACGAAGTGGAAAACAGAGCGGAAAACGAAGCGGAAAACAGAGCGGAAAGCGAAGCGGAAAAGACAGTAGAAAACAATGTGGAAGACGCAGTAGAAAGCAAACTGGAGAATTCGCTAGAAAATGCCCCAGAAAACAAGATGGACAGTGCAACACCCCCCCGGGGCGATGCGGACAGCCGAGCGGGCCTTCCAACCAAAAGCAAAACCATGGGCGCGCTCCCCAGGGAGAGCCAGAACGATCGCGCGATCAGAAAGGCGAAATCAATGAACCTTAGGAAGGACGAAAAAACAAACCAAGAAGGAACGAAGGGAAGTCCACACTTCCTCCATCTGGAGCCGAAAGGTGTAATCCCTCATGCCAAAAGTAATGATAAAAAAAAAACAGACAGGTCCAACGAAGGCAAAAATATTATGCTAGAAATAATAGACACACTAAATGAAGAGTACGAAAAGAAAAAAAAAAGACATCAAGAATATAAAAAAGCAAAAATTGAAGGAAAAATTAAAAAGTTTAGTGCTTTGAAAAATACGTCTGAAAATGCCAAGAGTGAAAAACTCCTCCCCGACATTGCGAGTATTCCTAAACCCCATTTGGATAGCTCCTTAAGTAAAAGACTTCTCCTAGGTGATTTTCCTCCACCCCCCCCAGTGCCCCAGCATCATCACATAAGCAAAAATTTCTCACAAAATAGTAGCAGTGTTATGAATAACTATATGCAAAACTTGAGCTATTCAATGAACAAAAGTGCAAAGATGATGAGTGCATCTCCCCCATCACATGATAGGTTCAACAGAGGAAAGGAAAACTACTCTTTGGATCTCCCAAAAAAACAAAACGGGAATGCATACCTACAGGAAGAAGAGCCATACAATAGTAGCAACATTGTTGGTAGAAATAAAAGCTTACTGAACAGGACCACCCACACAACGGAAAACAAATCTGCTTACTTGAACAAGTACAACGGTACCCACGATGGTACGAACATTGCAAGCCAACCGTTTGCAGAGAATGAAACCTTGTTTGGTTATCCACCGGCCAACATCATGAACAAAGATATGAGCTATTTAAAAAATAAACGTAGCATTCCACCCGTGCGATATGACAGCAACGGTAGTCATGCGAATGATGAGAAATATAGGGAAGCATCCACCTACAAAGCGCATCATAAAGAAGTGCACCCATCAGATAGTAACATTAACTTTAACCACATGGAAGACGACCAGTTTAGTAATTTACCACAGAAAAGGAGAAGAAACGTGTCCCCTAGGAATAACCCAGATGGGACATCCAACAACTATCGGGGGTCGAAAGGGGGAGAACATCACCCAGATGATCACCTCATGCATGACCACCCTTATAGAGGAAAAAACAGTGGTCATAAAACGGTCCAGTTTTCTGATAAAAATCCAACCGTGTATTCCTACGATGCACACAGATTGGATCGAAGCAAAGGAAAAGAAATTAAAAATAAAGTGAGTGATATCCACTCCGAGGTTAAAGACCCATTTGAATTATATTCTGGAGTTACCTATCACGCAAGGGATCTGAACCAAGGACAAATGGAAAGATCGGCTAAATCAGAAGAAGGAAGAAACGGTAAGATTTTCCATAATAACAATACAATGTGGTTCAAAAATAGAGATGACATTACTACCAACCATGTGGGTAGTCAAAATGGAGAGGAAGAGGAGGACACCCTTTTGGGTTCCTTCACAAACTCATTCATGAATTTATTAACCTTTAAAAATGTATCCCAAGATGGGAACAAAACTATGGAAGGTGCGGGAGGAAACATATTACCATTCCTCCATGGCACCTCGTCAAATGGTAACCAAAATAACGCCTTAATTTTACTTAACTCTGTTTTACTGAAAGGTGCAGGGAAAAAAATGGAGGAACATAGTCTCACCAACCATCGGGAAGTCAACTTTGACGTCTACCATCAAGGGAACAAGCGTGGTGATTTTTTCGAAACCACTTTTGGTAATGCCCCACATATGAAAGAAATTCTTCACGCTTCACTGAAGGAGATCTTTAAGAATTACAAAATTTTCGAAAATGTAAAAATAAATTACCAAGTTGCCATAAAAGGGAACCATTACCCTCCAAAAATATTTGAAGACAGCGAAGTGCTCAAAAATGACCTCATTATTAAATTTAATTATGACTCTTTGGAGAAGGTTCCTATATATTTAACATGTAGAGACGCTCGAAACATGGCACCAAGCAAATACGAAGCTAAGATGGATAGGAGTAGTAACAACTCGGCAAATGCCATTCCTGAAGAATTTAACTTAATGCCACTACCACAGTTGTTTCCCCCTCCAAATTTAAACAACCTCAAACTTCCCCCCATCCCGATAATACCTGGGCTTCCCTCATCTCAAAATATTATCCCACCGATTATGTTACCCTATAATTCTGGTCCTTTTAATGAACAGCCCGGCAGCACGAATCGCCTGCCTCACGAACCGACCCAAAATGACGTGAGTGGCAACCCCATGGACGGTGGCAAACCCTACAGATCGTTCGACGATTTCTTAAACATTTTTGACGAGGACATTCGGAACATTCTGCTCAAAAATACTGACGTAAGGGCGGCGAAATAGGTGCCATCCACGTGGTGCTATGTTCGCAAAATGGCTAGCTCGCACCATACGCGAGCGAAATGTGGAAGCACCAAATGGTGTATCCCCCTCTCCCCCCCCAAAAAAAAAAAAAAAAAGCCATCTTCCACAGTGATACATTCACCGGCGCATTTTCCCCCAACTGCCTTCTTCCCTGCAGCTGGCCAAATTGCTCATGAGCAAACCCGATGTCGTGAAGAAGATGCTGAAAGGCCCCAAGTACATTAACGTAGGTTTTCGTATGCATTGTGCTACATGAAACTTGTAGCCGGACTACCTCCATTTTTGTAACTACATCACTTGGTCTTGCCTTTCCCTCCCTTTTGTTCTTTCCAGGAGGCCTTGTGTTCGTTGGAAGAGGAGCTTAAAAGTTGGAACCGGTCCTCCAACTGAGTATCACGGAAGCCCAGAGCAAAGGAACTTCCTGCCCAGGTGGACTTTTTTTTGTTGGTCAACTTTCCCTGATCTCTCCCCTATACCAGGGAAAGGAAGCCACAATTTTCTATCACTTCATGTTCCCATTCATATTCTCATTTGAACGTTTCCGGTGAATGCACACCTGTCTAAGCGCAGCACACTTAACACACCTTATTACTTCCCACCATCTTTAATTATTACTTTTTTTGTAATTAAACAGCGTATATACTACAATGTAGCATTATTTATTTATTTATTTATTTTTTTCTTCCCCTTCTTGAGTGTGGCACATCTGCTAAAAACGCGCTCCCCTCAAAATTATCACGCTTATGGCATTTTTGTTTTTAATTTAGCGTGCCTCCCTTTGTGCGCCTCTCCATTTGCTTCACCCCACGTGTACAACTTAATATAGTAATTCGTTGCCATATGAGCACCATGAATTAAATCTTTATAAAAAGAAATATTTGCAAAATGGGAAGCGTTTGTAAGGTACCCCTTTCCAAAATTGTGCATGCGCTCTTGGGGGTAGTGCTCTTACCGCTTTATTCTGCACTGTTACTGTGCGCGCGGCGCACGCGGAATGGGTAAGAACCATGATAGGTTGGTATAAGCATTTTTAAGAGGACAAAAAAAAGGAAGGAAAAATTTACAAAAAATTAGCTTTCGCTAGGGAAAAAATGGACATGTAAAGGTAGAAAAGAACACGTCACCCTCTCGCTCTGCAAATGTACATAACTGCATGCCTACCCCCTTTGCACACACTAGTATATACATATTTGTATGCACGTATGGGTCGCCCTTCCGCCCAACAGGGGGAGCACAGTTCCGGGCCTTAAAAAGGGTAGCTACAAAAATTCGTGCCACGCGCATCTTTTATTTGCGCGCCACTCGTTCATTTTGCATCAATCCCATTTGGTGAACTTTTCAACACGCTTAACACAATGCTTCATACGAGATGGGAATCCTTTCCAACTGCTTCTATCTCGTCAGTGTTCTATTTTTCCCCACACGTTACTGCCCCTTTTCATCCGTGGTTCCGCTTCCCGATTGGGCAGGTTCCGCAATTTGATTGGCCCCCTTGTTGTCACCCGTATTCGAATTCACAGCTGGTACTTCATCCTGGTTATCCAAATCGATAATATCGCTGTTATTTAAAAAATCTGTGTCTTCCAACTTGGAAAAGTCGTTATAACCTGATTCATTTACATGGCTCTGATTTTTTGCAGATTCATTTGCCTTGTTGGGGGTAGTTGCTCCTTCTTTTTTCTTTTTGTTGGATTTCTTCCCCGCCTTGTTTTCCCCCTTGGTATTATTTTGCTTCGCCTGACTGGGTTCTTCTTTTTTTTTGGTGCTGCTAAACGAGTTAATCATATCGAAATTTTTGACGTCCTTTTCCATTTCTTCATTAAATTGCTTTAGGAAAATATCCTCCACTTTTTCGTGTCCGATTTCTTTAATTTCTTCTAGGATGTTCAAATCGATTAACTTTTTTAAAGAATTATAATTTTGGGTTCTTCCCACTGTTTTTACATTGTCAAAAATGGATTCACATTTTACGGCTTTTTCATACTCTGGAAAATATTCCGGATTTTCATCCGGCGTTAGAATCAAAACGGGGGCGTTTGTATACACCTTATTTAGGTGTTCCTTCCACTTTAGCAGAATTGTGGGTAGCAGGGATGGCTTATAAACTCTCGCAAAGAACGCAGCGTAGGCAAAACTATTATCATTTAGAAGGATATCCACACATTTGTTCACTTTATGCAAGAGGAAGAAGCATATAAAGGCTATGTTAAACGTCTGGTTATTTATACACATGGTTCCTAACTCCTCCAACCCGAGTTTATCACCCAATGTGGACAAAATTATTAGCAAAGAGGAGAAGTCATTAGTTTTTTTGTAACAATAAATAGCCATCGGTATGTCATTATACACCAGTGCAGTGTCCCCCAGGGCTTTATACTTATTATGAATAAATGCATTATTTTCCTTTTGTTCCAAGTCTTTGATTATGTCTACACACAGTTGCAGATTTCCGATAGACAGGGACAACTCAAATTTCTTTTCCAAATCGGTACATATATTTAATGCTTCATTTTTGTGACCCATCTTTTCTAAAAAGAGGCTCAATTTGTTGTACAGAGACTCAGGAATTTTTTTTAATATCAAGTCGGCCGACGATAAATCCTTGTTCATTACATACTTCTGATATTGTAGATAAGTGATTGGAAGGAAAAAACTATGGAAGGTGTAATTCTTGTCAAGCAGAAAAATTCGATCGTACTCATGCACGTAGCCACAGATGTAGAGGTACTTATCTATGTACGCGTAAATATCGATAAATTTTTTCGTATAAATGTATAATCTTAAATTTTTGGAAACATACAAAAAGCTGTCATATATCCAAATTCCGCTTTCAATCGATTCGTTAATTTCACTCTCCAGTTCAAAGTTATTTTCTTCGTCTTGTGTACCATGCTTGTTATTCGCCTCGTGATCACCTGCTGATGCTGCCGCGGATGCCATATTATCCTCCTTCAAGGCGCCCCTACTTCCCTCTCCATTTAGGTAACTTAAAATGTATATGGTGTCCTCCGTGGTGAGAGCTACATACGTCCCGGCCTCATTCCAATATACATTCTTCACATTAATGTCAATTTTTCGGACCATGCTATAGTCATTCCAGTCATAAAAGCAAATAAAATTATTCGACTTAACACCTAGGAGGTATCCTCCAAATAGCTGCAACACTGTGAAGGGGGCTTGAAAGGAATGGTACGAAGTAAAATCTTTGTATATGCTAATTTTATTTCCTTCTTCCTTTATCGCATAATCGCCATTATTTGCCCACACAAAGAAGGCACTTTTCCCATAGGCCTTATTCCTCAAAACTTGAGATGTGTATATATTAAATTCGTGGTGCCCACTTACACATATGAATCTACCACTAGGATGAAATGAAACATTGGTTGGGTAGAAGTCGCAATTCCCCAACTCCTTCTTGTTTACTTTGTATACATCCCCGTCATTATAATCGTCATTTTCGCTTACATTCTGCAGATTGATAATATAAATATCTGTATTTTTTATGTAAATTATTTTATTTTTAAACATGGCAAAAATGGGTTTGTCCGATCCTATTTGAATAACTACTAACCCTTCATCATATCCTATGCACAAATCATTTTTCGTTTTTTTTGCACACAAAGACCAACATCGATCCATATTATAATTTAATGTACTCTCCAACTTAAACGTAGAGCTGTTCCATATCTTCACATTACAGTCCTCCGATGAGGATACTATGATGGGTAAATTACTATGATAAATTAAGCAGGACACATTTTGCGTATGTCCACTCAATACCTGTATACACTGTTTCGTGTGGTAGTCCCATATGCGTATCGTTTTGTCATCACTTCCACTTATTATGTAGGATGTTTCTCCACTACACGAGTAGTCAATGCAATTCACCCCTTTTGTATGACCTGTTAAGGTAAAATGGGGCTTCGTAACCACTGGGGTGTTATTTTGCACTCCCCATATTTTTATCGTTTTATCTAAAGAGGCTGATGCAAAAATGTATGTATCCTTCGGATTAAATTTACACATCATTACGTAGTGAATATGATTTTCAAAGGAGCATAATTTTTCGAAATTATTTTCATAATCGTATAATTTTATGGTCATGTCATCTGAGCTAGTCAACACATATGGCAGAGTCTGGTGCACTTCGATATATCTTATATAATCCGTGTGGTCCTCGAAGGATTTTATTTTCTCAAATGTGTTGTAGTTGTAAACCCTAAGGGTCATGTCATCACCCGCACATAGAATCCATTGTTTTTTCTCAATAAATTTGGCACACCTTAAGGGGAACACGGACACTTCTATGTTTTTAATCGTGTTCTGATTTGCATAATCGAAAATTATTAACTTCCCATTGTACAGCGCCGCCAGTATCCACGTTTCCGTTTCGTGAATGTCCACGCATTTTACTTTACCGATTCGGGAGTTTAGCTTCTTTTTTATATCTAGGTTGAGAGGCATATTATGGCGCTTGGGTGCGGGTCGAAAGATTCTTCCGTCTGATGAGTTATCACAGAATGGTTGGTCACAATTTCGTTCTTCTTGAGCTGCGTGTTGAGAATTTCACACGAATAAGTTGTACACGTGGGGGCAAGCTGATACGTAGTTTTTTCTTAATCCGGGTGTTGTTCCTTAAAGCGCCATACGTGTGTACAGCTAAACAATGTCTCTTTATGTGGCGATTTTTTTTTCTTTTTTTCCCTTTTTTTGCACTATTCCTATCACACTAGCGAATCGAATAACGCTGCAAGGTGGGCAAACGCGTTAGTAAATATACTCCCCCTTGTAGTTGTTTCTTTGTTGAAACAGCATAAGCGTGGCACGGCCAACATACACAAAAGGTGTGCACAAATTGCACATACAAGAGTAGGCAAAAAGGGGCAGTATATTTACAATGGTATGGCTCAATTTTTCAAACAGGTTGGGCTTATCTCTTCACTGAGAAGGTAAGTCGTGCAAACGTTAATCAGTGGCGGGAAGAAGCCACGTATAAACATGGGGTAAATCGAATTTTATAAAATAAAAATACCTTTCGGTACTGTTAGTGCTACGTGCGGAATGCGCGCCGGGCTGTGGCTACCACGCCTGAGCACATAACATGCATGCCTTCGCACTACTCTCATGCGTACGTCACGGAAGTACGTACATATATATATATTAATATGCATATGCTGTGCTGCACTTTTCGAGTATCATTCCATCCAAACTGCGCAAGTGAAGCAGAAATGGGATTGGGCTATTCATAAAAAGGGATGCCAAACTGGGGGGAGGGCTACCAAATCATTGCGTATGCTTTACAAAATGACCATACATACGTGTCATTTTAAAGGTATTATTCACCTGCTTTCGCTTCGCTTCGTTCCGTTTTGTTTTATTTCATTTTCTTCTTTTCATCTTAGTTCAGTTTAATATTTTGTGTTTTTTTTTTTTTTTTTTTATTTTTAATCAGGGATATATTTTCTCGTATGCGCATGTCCCTTCACTTGTCACACAGCAGGAGGAGGCGGCGACAATTCACGCTCGCATAAGTGCACAAACACTTTCGTAATTATTCTGCGCCGCTTCAAATCGTTATAGTGGCACTATTTACATACACGCTGCTGCCCCTTTTGCGGAAATGTTCACATTTTATGAAAGGCTTTTCCTGTATGGGGCATCGCAGCAAAGTAACAGTTGTGCGTTCACCCGATTTGCGCAACGTATGATCCTTTTCGAGAAGCTCATTTTATTCCGTTCTGAAGTTACGCCGACGGTGAACTCTCCTCATAGGGCTTCCTTTACAGGGAAATCAAATGAAGGGCTATGCAACACTGCATATTTTAGAAAAAAAAAAAATGGAGGGGAGAGGAGTCCATGCAAGGGGATTCGCTAAAAGTGTTTTGTGAAACCTGAAGAAAAGCTAAAACCTTTTCACTTGATACTTTACCACTGGTGTCCCTTTTTCGCTGTTTTTCATTCCCTTGAGTTTACCACTGGAGAAATTATTTGCGTGGTGCCTGTATCTTTTTTTCACACATCGGCGGAGAGGCAGCGTGGCCACTTTATGCGCACACAGGGGGGATGACATACATGTGTAGGTAAACCCAAATAAGCTACAATGTATGCTTATGTTCGTATGGATTTACCGATGTTGAAATCCCTCCCTTTTTTCTTTTTTTTGCGAAGCGTGAACGAGCCACACACACACACACATCCCGTTTGTACTTCCCAAAAAAAGGGAACTATTCGCACAGTTAGCTGCAACTCCATCTTCGCATAACTTTGCCATTATTCATAACGTAAAATTAAAAAGTGAACATGTTTGAAGAGGTAGTGTCATAAGACCAGGTGTGAAATATCACATTCTCCTTCTTTTTCTGTCGTCCTTTTTTTTTTTTTTAACATCATAACGTGTTAAGCAAAATTGTTTCAAGTGGTGACCCCTTTCGGGTGAAGCTACTCAACGAAGGAACTAGACCGACCACTAACAATTTGTAGTCTTCATTTTGCCGAGTAGTTGTGGTGAGTTCACCTTTAACAACATGGAATGGGAAAAAAAAAAAAAAAAAAAACACGCAAACGAGTAATATAGTAAATAAATAACCTAGTAACAAGCGTGCATGTAACTATCACCCCCTTTTTTGCCATTATATAATACCATTTCACCAATAGGGGCCACTTAAATGCGGGGTTTCCCATTCTGTTTACGTCATTTTCGCTCTTTGCGTCATTTTCGCTCTTTGCGTCATTTTCGCTCTTTGCGTCATTTTCGATCTTTACGTCATTTTCGCTCTTTGCGTCATTTTCTCCCTTTTCGACGACTTTTTACTCACATTTTTTCACCAAACGGTATCCTTGTTGAACACACGAAAAAACTGAAAAACCTTTTCACCATTGTGCAATTTTTTTCAAATGGTGAAGTACAACCTCGAGTTGCGAAGTAAAAATTTGTTCTGAGTTTTTTTTTTTTTTTTTTTTTTTGCGAAAGGCATTTGGTGAAATATGCTCCAATTTGTGTCACATTTTATCCCTTTTATATAAAAAATACGACATGATTTTTTCATAATCGAAGCACATTACTCGGGCGACTATTGTTGGGTGATGCCCAATGGCGAGTACCAATGGCTGCGTGGTACATTTTCGCAAAATTGCAACGTATTTCGCTTACACCTCATCGCGAAAGTGCTTCCCTCGCGGCGCACTCAAAACGGGTTTTTCATTCCGCCAGTAATTACAGCCAACGAAATGAAATGAACAAATGAAACGTTTCCCCACTGACCAAGTATCAGCGTGAACTGGTGCGAAGCACACAAGTATGAACGCACATCCGTACGTATGCCTTTATCACACATACGTATTTATGTGCGTGCGCAATTCGAGTGGCGCTTTCTCTTCATTTTATTTTTTTTTTAACAAAAACGTTGATGATATGTTTAGCAAGATTTACCTGAACAGGTTTTAATTTGTTTGCCCCCCAGCCTGTGCACATTCGTGTGTTATAAATTTCTATACGAGCAAGTGTAGATATAAGAACAAATGGAAAGAGAAGAATAAAAAACATAAAATAAAAGGATGCCATTTTTTCCCATACTTTTTTTCAGTGCCCAAAATAGGAACGCTTCTCACCATGCGCAAATTATACCCCTTAGCCCTTTTGCATTTTCTTCTTTCACTTCTGTTCACATGTATAGATATACAAAAACGCATAGCGTTTGATACACTCCAAACTGAATGTAAAACGGAGTGAAAACACTTAGTACGTTTTCCCTATAACTGTACACATAAGAGGGAAGAATAACCCAGTTT
>NC_020400.1:222922-231388 GCF_000321355.1 Plasmodium cynomolgi strain B
AAAAAAAATAAAAAAAAAAAAAAAAAAATACAATAGCAAGGGAGCAGTGAGCTAATATTAACTTTCTGCGATGTTCCTCTTTTTTAATTTATTACTTTTTTTTCGAGTACATCTCCCATTACGAATTTGCTTACATGTGACAGTTACGCCTATTTTGGGTTGTTTTTTTTTTTTTGTTTTTTTTGGGTATTTACTCCCCCGTTTTTTCCATTTCTCCCGTATTTTCCATTATAAAATTCCCCCCTTTTGTGGTCCATTTTCGGTCCATTTGTTTTTGTGTGTTTGCCCAGCCCCATCGTTGTGCCGCTTACCCATCGAACATAGCACTTGCATTGCCTTGTATCATCGGGTAAACCAAAATGATAAAGCGAAGTGTAATAAAATGAAACGAGCTATAGTCGAACCAAACAGAGCAGCAATATATGCATGCATGCACATGTATGTGTATACACAGCACACGCATTGTAGCACTTGATCATGTGTAGACACAAGAAGGGATGCGAAAAATGAAGAAATAGGCCCACGAATGATGAAGGTCTGTGTTCGGAAGCATTCGCCATGCACGTATGATCACACGCGTCAGGGGAACCCCAAACGGGGTGGGGAAATTACCTCTGCTGCTGCTCCCCGGGGGAAAGCCTCCCCTTTTAGCCTGTGCCCACATAACGGTTTGAAAAAAAAACGCTTGTTCGATTCTGCGTTGGAAGACAGTCCCCCTCTTGGGACGCACAATCGACAACACCTGCGACTGGAGCAGGCAACTCACGCATCAGTAGAGCAGTTACTACGCCTCGTCTTGCTAGATTGGCTTATAGAACGACTGATTGGCCGACTGATTGATCGACTGATTGATCGACTGATTGACCGACTCGTCTTGCACGCACTGTCAGAAGTAAAAAATCGCATGAGGAATTTTTTACTCCATTGCATCAAAAAGTATGTACTGTGTCTTTGTAAGCTTCTTGACGTTGCGGACCCCACAGATATACGCAATTTAAGTTATGAGGATTGCAAAGGCAGAATTGTTCATCCCAACATAGATGAGCCTCCCCGTAGTTACAAAAAAAAAGTGATCAGTGAAGACTGTACCAGTGGGGTATGCAGCCGGGTCATGGGCAGAGGGAATAAAATAACAGAAGGAGAGCAAAAAAGGGATAAACTCGTTCGGCAAGAAAAGCATCATTCTTCCGGAATTATTTTTTCACAACAAGCAAAAATACGTAAACGAGAGAAAATTAACCTCACCCTTCATTTATGTATAGAACGGAACGAGGATACCAATTTGAAATATCCTCTAACCGTTGTATGTGCATTTTTAAAAAATGAGACCATGTCATCGCATCAGAAAAATGTACCAAATAGCGACCCACGTTTATATATTCATAGGAAGGTAGAAAATAAATGTCATTTTATTCATAGAGCAAAAGGGAAAGAGCTTGTTCTTAAAAGAGGTTCCATCATTAAGGGGAACGTTACACATAATAATTACTCATAAAAGGAAGTCTCTCGTTTTTTATCTAATCGTTGGAGAGATCTTCTTCTTCATGTGTTGCCTTTTAAATACCTCTCTTGCTCAAGTGAATGGTTCGATTAGTTTATTTTTTGAAATTTATATACGTTTCGCGAATGTGTATACAATTAGGCACTCGCATGGTCTATGTAGCTACTTAGCACATACGTGGGAAGCGGGACTGTCCGTTTTTTTCTCTAAGTTGTGTTGGTTGCGGGAGGATCCAGGAAGAAGCAAAGACTTCTCTTCTGTAGGAACTGACAGGAGGGAGAAAAACGGAAACCGCGAAAAAAAGGGCGGTGTAAATAATCCCAACCGAGCGAGGGAAAGAGACAATCGAAACCGCACAAAATTGCGATTCACCAAAAGTAGCACTAACCACCGTGGTGATGAACCCCAGGGGGAATATCCAAAGCATCCAGATAAAACCCACAAAGTTAACATAAACGCAGGTAGAAAAAAAAAACGTGCAGCAGTTAAGAAGTTGGTAGATAAAACTAATGGCAGGGAGAAGTCTTCTACAAAACGGAGCGAAGAACAAACGCGCATGACCCAAAATGGGGACAAGCCGAATAGCCCCCGTCGAACATGCGGCAACCACAAGGGGGATGACCAAAATGAGGAAAACGTAAAAGAGAACGAAAAAGAAAACGACAACGATAATGACAACAAGGAGGAAACTGGCAGCAGGAGAAACGGAAACAGAAATGGTGATAACCGCAGCGGCAGTAGCAACGGGGATAGGCACAACGGCGACGGCAACAACAATAACGATAGCGATGATGATGGGGATGAGGATGGTGATAAGGATGGTGATGAGAATGGCGAAGACGAAAATGACGAGGAAAATGATGAGGATGATAAGAAGAAGGACGAAGATGGTAAGAGAAATGGTCAGGGGGGGAAACAAAAGGCCGACCCACCTGACGTTATCGCTGAAGAGAGTGACGAACAAAAGGGAGAGCCAAACGATGCAGACGATGCATGTGAGGAGGCAAAAGGAAAGGAGATCAAATCGGAAGCAGATGGTGTTAAAAATGGTGCTACAGATATGCAGAACGATTCAAATCAAGGAGACGGAAATGGTAATAAAGGAGAGGGTGAAGGAGTCAAGGTCGACTCAGTGGACGAAGGCAAGAACAAGTTAGCTGGTCACAATTGTGCAGGGGAGGATCGGCCAAATATCAACATGACTCATACTGCCTCACGAAGGAGCTGCGAAGAGGACAGGGTAAATAACGAGGATAACCAAAATAACATCAAAAAGAACATCAAGGAGGAAGCAAGTAAATCCGAAGTGGACTGCAGTGGTGGCATGGAAACCCACATCAGCAGAAACTGCAGGGGCAGCGGTGGAGGTAGCGGTCAACGGAATGACCAAACCGGGAAAGACGAAAAGGATGAAAAGAACCTCCGAATCATGAACAAATTGCTAAAAAATCTTTCGTTCATGTCATTCAACACGGGGTTGCTGGAATACAAAATATGCGGTGTTTGCATCTATCAGAACCCACCATTTATTTCCAACCGATTGCTGCACATTCCCTTTGCTTTAAAAAAAACCAATGCAGACATCATAGCGTTGCAGGAAGTATATGATGAGAAGCACGTGGAGTATTTAAAGAACCACCTGACGGCCAACTATCCATTCTGTGCGAGGGACAATTATTGCAGTGACGTCTTTAAGGAAAAATTTAGCGACGTGAATGTCGCAAGGGAAGATGAATTCGATGAGGACAGTCCCCAGGACGGCAATGACAGCCCAAGTGGTAGAAACGGCGCAAGTGGTAGAGACGGCCCAAGTGACAGAACTGCTAACAGTTACGAAAATGGCAAGCGAACCGGAACAAGCACCAACACCCCGAACGTAGGAAACAAAAAGGAACCGCGTTGCAGAAAAAAGAAATATTTTGCCCTTCACCACGGATTACTCGTATTTAGCAAGTACCCCATTATCTACTCCTTTTTTCACGGATTCAAGCACGTAACTTATCTGGAACATTTATTTGGGACAAAAGGATTCCTAGAAGTCGTCATTGATGTCCCCTTTTTTAGTTACATTACTTTGGTCAATATGCATCTAGCTAGCGGTGCCGCAGACACAGAATCTAAATATATCGAACGGGTTCGAGACTTCGAAATTAAGCAAATTATGGAAATAGCTAGAAATGCTGAGAAAAGAAATACCATCCCAATAATTATTGGAGATCTGAATGCTGCTCCCAATTTGTGTCCAAATAATTATTCCTCCTTCATTAAAAGAGGATGGAAAGACGCTTGGCTTTATGCTAGGAATGTCAAAAAGAAGAAAACAAAACAACTCATAGGAAAGGCATTACCACGGCTGCAGAAAAAAAAGCCGCGTACAATTTCCCCCAACAGTTGCCACTCACTCAGTCATTTATTCCCCAGGGTTGGTAGCACCCCCGAAGACCTGGTCAAAAAGGAGGCCAAAAAGGCAGAAAGGGAAGAAATGGAAGAAATGGAAGAAAGAAGAGAAAGAGAAGAAACGGAAGAAAGAAGAGAAAGAGCAGAAACGGAAGAAAATCACCCCAGGCGTAATGGCCAAAAGGGAGTCAAAAATAAACGTAAAGAGAATCCAATCAGCGGCATCACCAATAAGGATAACGCTTACAGTAACCATTCGGTGAATACACAAAAAAGTATCTACCATGAGAGGCCACCCTTGGATAATAAAGTGGACACAAAAAATGATGAACTAGGTAGCAGAAGTTCCTTGCGCGTTTTCCCCAGTTTTAACTGCTCGGAAAATAACGACAGTATAGTTTACTCCAACTCAGGGAAAACTCTTTGTAGCTTTTGCACAAATATAGAACATTATGATTGCATGTATCATAATGAGGGGTATACAAAGGAAAGGGAAAAATGGAACGTGGGTGACAACTCCGTAGAATGCTACCCATCGGTTTGTATAAAAAGCGCCAGTTTGAAGAATCACGCAAGCGAAATGGACAAAATGAATTGCGCACTAAATAATGGTGCGCTAAATAAAAATATGCAATTTAGGAATGGTCTGCAAAGCAGATACTCCGGATGCGTTTCCCATACGATGACTGCGCGTAGTAGGAGACGTGCAGTGACGGATGTGCCCTCTAAGCGGTTGCTCATTCCTAGTAAGCAAGTGGCAAGAACGGTTTCAAAGATGATCTGTAGAAGAAAATTTCCATTTCTTACCCCGAGCTACAAGAGAGTGAAGCGTCATCATAGAAAAGGGCGCACCAGAGGATGTCACCAAAAAGAGCATCTTCCCCATGTCAAGCAGATTCCACCCAGTTGCAAAAACCACACGCATAAAAGAGTTAACAGTATGGGCCCTTCACAAAGGGGCGACATTCTTCACTGTGATATTATCCCCAATTCGAGCACTGCCAGTGGCAAGGATAACCCTTCGGATGTAATTCCAGAGCTAAAGGGGGAAGCACACATGCTCATTGACGAAAGGCATTATAGACAGATGTCTCTCCTGAGTAGTAGGGGAGGTGATGTGGTAAATCATCAGGAAGGAGACCACGATCTGTTTGAAAGTATCCTCCACGTGGACAAAACACAAGATGACCTTTTTAACCCCCCCATGTGGCATAAACATGGCCCCAACTGCTGCACAGATAAGGGAGACAAAGGGGAGAAAAAAGAGAGACAAGGGGGAGAAAAGGAGATACAAAGGGGAGAAAAGGAGAGACAAAGGGGACAAAAGGAGAGACAAAGGAATATGGAAAGTTGCTCCACCTGTGATGTGTTCAAAAAGGAAGACAAAATAGGCAATACCACTGTAACCCCGAAATGCACTCTACGCAGCAAGAACGATGGAGAGAAATTGGAGATCCACAGGGAGGAAGACGAGGGAGAATACCATGCCGTAACAAATGTACAGCACCATTATAACAGCGACCAAAATTTATTCTCCAGTGACATATCAAGTGAGAGCAATCACTCGTATACGGATCTCTATGATGATGAGGAGGAGGCCAACTGGTTCAGTGACCGAAGTTCGAATGCGTCAAGGAATGATCTACAGGAAAGGGTCGAAGTGGGGGTTCCAATAGAGGAGGAGCCCATTGAGGTAATCAACTGCATGACAGAAGAAGGATTCACAAATGGAGGCACAACGGAAAAGGCACCAGAGACGATAAAAGAACTTCACATTTCGGGAAGTAACCAACTGACTGATAAAAACTGCACAAAAGGAGAAGACAGAATTATGACACACTTTGTACCACCTCCAGAAATGGGAGTAAAACGCAGAGGAGACGAAAGGACTCCTCTGTTTCATCCTAAAGAGACTGCCCAGGTATATATGTCGAATGGGAAGGATGATGACACCTCGACCCATGCTCAAATGCACAGAGAAAAAGACTCCAAGCTAAGTGGGATAACCACTTTATATAAAAATCAGTTAAATGGTCATAAGGGAAAAGTACACAATGTGGATGAGAACTGTGAAGACAAATTGAAGATACAAAACCTTTGTAGCACTTTTTTGAAAGAGGAATTGTCGGGGAGAGGGGACACCCACGAGGAAGACTCGTTGCTGAGTGAAGTGGGCACAAGAAGGGACGGCAATGACTGGTATGTTACAGATGCGAGCGGCAAGAACGGCACAAATAGAAACAGTTGCAACGATAAGATGGAGAGCTTACCATACACAGGTACATACCCCACTGAAGAAACCGCCAATATCAATATGAACGAAAAGAAGAAGAAGATTAGCAAGCCAGCCAAGAAAATAAAACAAATGAAAAAGAAACTCTTTTATAACATTCTGAGGAATTATGAGAGGCACCATGATGGAGGGGTTGAAAGGAAGACGTCCTTGAAGGGTGAACAGGGCGATTCGCCAAATGCGAAGCAGGAGAGGGAAGAGGGCAACTCACGTACCCTAGAAGACGTCAAGCGAAAGACCGAAAAAAATCATCATGTCATTACTTCCCTCAACGAAAGGGAGCACACCGAGAAGGAAAACAACTGCAAAGGAGAGGCAGCCCCAGTGGAAGATCACTCACCCAGAAGTGACGTAACCGAGTCACTAAAAAACGAAGTGATAAATGAGAAAGGGAAAAATAAGAGCGGCAAGTTTTTACACTTCACCAAAAAATGGTACAGTAGTAGAACCCAAGAAGCGCTGAAAAAAGACATCTTTTATTTCATTAAAAAATTAAAATTTAAAACGACAAACAAATTAAAACAGAAGTTTCGTATATGTGCAAAGAATGTAAAGGGCAGTCTAAGTGAAGAAAAGAAACTTGTGCTAATGGAGGAGGAACAGAAAAGTGATCCTCAACAGGTTCACAACAAATGCTCCTTCGTCCAGGATAATTCGGATCCCACAAAATCCTTCAGTAGCATAAAACTGACAGAGGATTTTATAAAAATGTGTGAGTGTGCTCCGTTGTTAAAAAAGGAAAGGAACCAAAGAAGTAAAAATTATAATCGGGAAAAGGCACCAACTTGGGAGGAGGATCCAGAAAATTACCCAAAAAGCAAAAAAGATTTCATTTTTAAAAGAAGGCAGAAAGAGGAAAAGGATAGACATCACTTGGTGGAGAATAGCAATGAAGGCAGAATCCACTTCGATGACCACAACTGTGTCAGTCCCAATCGAAATTCGTCTAAAAATAAAAAATGTACATATGAGTACAGTCGGGTAGACGAAGGAGAATCCAACCAGGGACAGTTTCACAACAAAATGAACCCTAATACAAAAAATAAAAACTTTTTTAAATTGAAAAGCGAAGAAAACATTTCTAGTGATGAATTTACGTGGGACCCCTTAAACCCGCTGAATGTCATCGGACCCCATTCCAGGTGTAACGGACTGAGGTGCGATTATATTTTCTTTCCTCCCATCAGTTACAACAAGGGAAAGGGTGCCAGGAAGGGAAAGAACGGCACGGCTGAAAAAGGGAAAGCTGGCCAAAATGGCAAGCCAATTGCAGCTGAAAAGGCGGATGAGACGTACAAGACGGGTGCGGTTAAATCCCAGCCAAGTGTACACATAACTAAAATGCGTGACGATGAACAACTATTGATGGGTGGGGGAAAAGCCCCAAATCGATCGAACGTGTCCTTTGATCCAGTTGGTGCTAATCGCGAAAGTCAGAAGTGCTCCAATTCCGTTTGGAACACGCAGAACGATGCCTTCAACGTGACACGCAACGGAAGAGACAGAAAGGATGACCATCAGGCAAAGGGGAAGCGATACGAAGAAGCTCTCAATCAAAAAAAATATAACGACCTAAAAATTTTGAAGCATTACTATATTAAGAGTGCCAAGATACTTTTTAACGAACCCTCCGTCATGGTCCACACGCACAGGAATTACAAAAACTTCAATTGCTGTTACTCCTTTTGTATGAAAATAAAGAATGTCCATTTTGTGACAATGTCTGACCATTATGCTATTAAGATAGATTTGAGACTAAAAAAGAATCACAAGTTTGTTCGGAACAGCTAGAGGGTGGTGATATATGTCATGGCGTCTTCTTAGCTAGCTGCGACTCTTCTTTGTAGAGGCATTCCCATGAGCAGTTGCGCTGAGGCGCTTGACGTTTGCGCCTTTCGTGAGCACGTTTTTTATGCTATGATATGTTAGATTTAGTGTTGATGTCGACGTTGATGTTTCCTTTTTTTTTTTCTATCTCTCCCCCTTCTATGTGTCCCTACCTGTGTAACTCAATCCCGTCGTATGCGGGGTGCCTTTTTCCCCATATGCGTTAAATTAAATTTAATTTATACCTCATTAATTCGCTTCATTTCGCGCTTCTCATCACTCCATCATCTTCATTTTTATTTATTTATTTTTTTTTTTTGGCTAGTCCCATTTTCAATACATGCTGTGTAGCTTCATTGATGCTGCATTGCGGGTGAACATCCCACCTGCCAGTTGGTTCAAATTAAATATTATTAAGTTTGCAAATTGTGCTTTTTTTTTTTTTTTT
>NC_020400.1:231398-240393 GCF_000321355.1 Plasmodium cynomolgi strain B
GTTTTTTTTAAGTGCTCTTTAATACATTTCTTTTTGTACAGTTGGGCAGTTTACACTGCCATGTACGTACGTATGTGCACATGTGAGGACCGCTCAACCACGTCTGTGTCTGTGTCTGTGTTTTTCTGCATGTGCGCCAACTCTCGTACGCCCTATTTTTTACACCTATGTGGATATTTTATTTTAAATTATTTGAGTAATTCGCTTATAAATGGTTCAAAACAAACAAAAATGTAAATCTCAAAGTTGACAAAATTGTTAATTAGAGGGAAAAAAAAAAGGGAGAAAGCAAAATGCACAAGCAACTGCGCAGTCGACGCCTTCAAATTTGTGAATCAAACATTTGGAGTACACGGGTGTGCAAGGGGGATTAAAAACTGACAAATGGGGGGGTCACGAATTATCGCTTTCCCAACCGCGTGGGGAAGCATAATCGTAGGTATAAGCACATGCACAGGGGCAAATATACTCGCGCGACTTCGCGATGTCGCAATTCTGTGCCCACAAATTACTCCAATTAGTGTACGCTAACGGGATGCACATATTTCACACTTAAAAAAAAGGAGAAAGAAAAAAGAAAAAGTGAACTGAACCGATGCTGAAGGATCATATACGGGTCATGAACTGGGGTGGAAATGCAAAAAAGACACACCGTGTACGGATATTCCTCGACGGATTACCACACGGGGTATTTTTTTCTGACCCTACAGGAGTAGCGTTCAAATGAGATGCGTAATGAGGCAAAGAAATGTGGCAAGCATGGACCGATCCCAGCCAAATGAACACCCAAATTCCACCTCATCGCAATTAATAAGACACACAACACATCCTCTATATCATGCCAAGCGCAAGGTCCACACCTGCGATCCGGGGACAATCAAAATTTCCTTCTTCTGAAACCTGCTTATCGTTTCATACTCCTCGGTTGGCCCTTCTTCAACGCACTCCCTTCTTGCATCTTCATTCGATGCTTTATTCCTTTCGCCTTTTTCCCCATCGAAACGAGCAGGGTTCTCCATGGGGCCAACATCTCGTTTACTATGTTCATCGGTAGAAAAATTCTCATGGTGTAGACCTCCTCTGGGATTCCCTCTCGATTTCGCTTCTTCAACCCGCTTGAAGAAAACGTCATGGATGTACAGAACGTCGTAAATTTCTTGAAAGGCCTTTTTCTCATCCAGTTTTAGTACTTCGTATTTAACGCTAAATTGGGGGTTGTTTATTTTTTTGAGGACACTGGGGATATGCAGGGTTGCTCTGTTTTGCACCGTGTGCTCCTTATTCTGCTTTTCAGCTGTATGCTTTTCAGCTGTATGCTTTTCCGCTGTATGCTCTTCCGCTGTATGCTCTTCCGCTGTCTGCTCTTCCTCTTTCGCGTCCCCCTCCAGAGGCCCACCGCTGCGCGACCCTTTCATGGCAGTTGCATTTCCGCCCACCCTGTACAGCACCCCTCTCGATAAATCACACACAAAGGTACTTTCCTGATACGATAGAGAAATAAATTCGAACGTCAGATTCAGCAAGCTGTCACTGATTGACTTCTCTGTTTCTAGCAAGGGCACATAAAAGACGACTGCATTTTTCAATTTGCCATTCTCAATTGGGCTTTTTTTAAATTTATATTTTTCGTTTTCTTCTCTATTGTGATTAGCGGTGGTCATTTCGTCATTCGCCTCATTTATGACCTTCAGACGGTCCGTAATCAAAGTGCTCTTTTCCATGGGGTAGCTACTCATAGGGTTACTTCCCTTGGATGAGCTCAACATGTAGGACGTGTACGTGTACGTCTTCCATGTATACTCCTCATCAGGATCGTCTATTCCATCCACATCAATATAATTCTTAAATAGTATATTCAGGCAAATGCTCTCTTTTACGCTTTTCGTTATCACTATTTCTTGAATGTACGCTTCGGTTGGGAAGCATATAAGGCCATCCCTCCTGTAGAAGTACTTCTTAATAGGTTCAAGGGATTCGTCCATTTCACATTCTTTGTGCGTAAGGTGATCCGTTTCTTTCTTCTGCGGCAGGTCAATTGGGTGCTTCTTTTTTTCAAAGCGGGTGATGCACTGTGGGGTGTTATCATGGGGAGTTCTTCCCTCCTCTGGGTGAAGCCCACTCAGTGACACATCTTTCGAACTGAGTTTGCCTCCATCTTTGACAGCCTCCTTAGGTGCATTTCCCACCAGTCGCTTCTCCCCTTTGTAGGCTTCGTTCAAATATATGAGGTATCTATTAAGGAGGACATTCTTCAAGTGAATCTGCGCCTCGTCCGTTTTTTTTTTCTGAAAATTGCACTGGTCGCAAATTCTCTTCAAGTCCTCGTAGCTGTAAGTTAACCCCTTCTCGTCGTTTTCCACAATAGTACCTAAAATTCTGTGTGTAATAATATCGATATATCTCCTTATGGGGGAGGTGAAATGAATATATTTGCTCAGTGCCAAGCCGAAGTGATGCGTCTTCTTCTCCCCTTCTGTGTAGGGGATGTAAATAGCTTCCTTGTAATGCTTCAAAATGTTGTACTGCATGCACATCAGTTGATTAGTGTCCAAAATTTCTTCACAAACGTTTAAAATGTCGTTAATACTACTTCTTTTTACGTCAATCATGGCATCAATTCGGCTGTACGTGTTATGGTCAATAATGTGAAGGAGATTATTCTTTATCTCCTCAGAGGTATTTTCATGTATCCTCAGAATTCCCAATTTTTTACTTTGGCTAATTTTATTGGCTACTAAAAAATTTGTTAAAATCATCATTTCTTCTATTAACATGTGGCTCTTTGCTTTGTACTCAACTTTTTCCACACGAATATTTTCCACATCCATTTCGTCCAGCAGGGCTTGCACTTTCCTCTTCTTCAGGAAGGCCTCCAAACGCTCGTTAAGTGCATCATCGTTAAAATGACTACTAAGCTTGCCACTAAGATTGTCTCCTCCCTCCGAATAACATTCCTCCAGTTCTTCCACCCCGATAGGTACCCCCCTATCGCGAGCACAGGACCCACCTGTGTCTGCCTCATTAAACATAAATAACAAGGACGGCTTGGAATTGACGCTCTTCCGTCCACTCTTCTCCTTCAGCATTTTGGACAACAAGAATAATCGAAATATGTCGCTTCCCAACTTGGTGCTCAGACCATACCTTTTGCACGTTTCTTCAAAATTTACAACAAAGGAGAAACAGCTTAATGGGAGATTCCCCCTCACTAAAATATCTTCTTCCTTTTCCTTTATATTGTTAGTGCTTTGGTGAAGGCTGGCATACACTTCGTCCAGGAAATCCTCAACCGTATCATAGTTCAGTTTGTGCTTGCTCCTGATTAGGCTCTTCTTAATTTCGACACCCGTTTCATTCATTGCGCTTCTGCCGCTTTTGCCGCTTTCGTCTCTTTCGTCTCTTTCATCTCTTTCGTCTCCTTCATCTCTTTCGTCTCTTTCTTCACTTTTTCCATTTTTTTCTTCACTTTTTCCATTTTTTTCTCCACTTTCTCCGATCTTCCCCTTCGCGACGTCGTACGGATTCGCCCGACTGCTCACGCGGAAAAAGACGGAAAAGGACAGCTTCTCGCCCTCGGTGTTCAGGGAACAAATTTCTTCGCTCAAAATGGAGGGGAGCATGTGGATGACCCTGCAAAATGGCGGGGAGAAAACGTGAAAAGAGCATTCGAACAGATGAACAGAAGGCACTGGGGGTGAGAAGCATTGGAAAGATATGCATACGCGACGAGTCGTACACCCCGCTGCATGCCTTACATTAGGTCCATGTATATCGTGTTGCACACTTTGGAGGCCACCCTGTCGTAGTACGAGTCGGGGGTAACGAAGAAGGAGACGTCAGAAATGTGCACCCCTATTCTGTACTCAAATTCATTCGCAGAATTCGTGTCGCTGCCAACAAATTCGATGGACAGAGCGTCATCCAAATCCTTTGCACTCGGAGGGTCTATGGTAAATATATCCAGGTTGGTAATAATTTCCCTATTTTTAAGGAAGCTTTTTAACATGTACTTTTCGATACGCTTATTATTTTCTTGGAAGTTTTTCAAGTAGGCCATTTTGAGCCGGTGCTCTAGGATAGGTGAGGATTCTCTTTCTCGGTCTACTACTTCCCCTGACGCTGCTTCCCCCTTTCCATCGGTTGCCCCCCACTGACGGTTGGCAAAAGCTGCCAGGACTTTGTCTCCCACCTCCATTTTGCTCTTCAAATAAGACATATCACTCCTCTCATAAATATGAAAATGTATTTTGTAAAAATGGATAAAAAAATAAATGACTCCCAAAAAGTTCTTTTCATTTCCTAAAATGGTAGTGATACTTCCATATGGATTGATCTGATGTGTCTCCCATTTTTTAAACTTCACCAGGAGGTACAAATTTATTTTCTTTCTCTTCAAATATTGCAACAATCTATTTAACATGCAGCTGGAGGCGTCGTATATGAAACAGGGTAATCTAGGGTCAATGGGCTGTACCTTGGCGCACAAGGGGGTGTTTTCTCTATGGCCTTTTTGAGGCGTCTTCCTGGGGAAGGGTTCTTCATCCTTGAGGTCATATACCATGTTACTTCCTTCCCTGTGGGGCGTTCTTACATTGGGAGGATTTCTCAACGAGTTATCACTTCTCAACTGTGGTGCGTCCTTCCTGCCAAATGTGTTGTTTATACTTTTATTAATATTTAAATAATTCAAGGTGCAAACAATTGGGTCATTCCTCCGTTCAACGATGTTAACAACTCTGCAAAAATGTTCCGTTTTTTCTTCCTCCTTTTCGCTCAGCGAGATGGTACCCTCTTGACTCGCTTCGAGAAATTCCTCCTCATTTTCTAAATTTCCAGACCGTTTGATTTTTCTTCGAGCCGTATAGGCATACACTACATCCTCGTTCAGTGCCCTGTTGCGGCTAATATAGCCATAAATGGTAAAAACGTCCTTTTTCAAAAAACCCAAAGGATCTTCTTCACTAACCACAACACACTTGCTCGTATCATAAGGGGATACACATAATACTCCTTTGAATAATTTATTTTTAAAAATTTTCTCCCTATTTTTTTGTAGCTCTAAAACTTTTTTTATCTTTTCGCTATCCCAATAATGTTCATACTCCACATCGATGTAATTTTTATCCGCTACTTCGGCATCTGCTTGGGAATGCCCCTTCACATTTTTTGCCTTCTCCAATTTGGGTTCAAAAGGAATGCTCTCTTTATTGTCTTTCCCATTTGGTAAATCTTTGAGTAACTTATTTTTATCATTATAGTGGAGGTACATCAGCTGTTTATTTGTATGGTTGCTATTTCCACTAAGAGGGCTTTTACTTTTAAGGCTTCCATTTTCCCCTTCGTTTTTACCAACCCTTTTTGTTTCCATCCCTTCTTCTGTTCTGTTTGGCATTCCGTCCACTGAATCTCCTTCTCGATACTGATCGGCCATTCTCCCTTCTGGTCCTCCCTCCTTTTTTTCCCCCTTGAATTTATATCCCCTGGATCGCACGGAGGGATTTACCAAAACTGCACTCCACTTTGTGGGTGAATCTTCCCCTTGCCGATCCCTATCTCCTTTACTGTACCCACTCACATGCCCGTCCTTAACCTTCAAATACACATCCTTACTTTTTAAATAGTTATTTTTCACCTTCAGATATTTTTCCTCCTTAATGCTTTTTCCTTTCCCACTTTGAATGCCCCGTTGGAGGGTTAATCGTGCTGCTACTTTTTCTTTCCAATTTGTGTCTCCCCTTTGGTGCCATTTCTCCGATATGGCTATTTTGTCTTCACTTGGGGTTTCACTAAACGGGGGGTGGCTTTTCCTGAGGACTTCTTTTTCACTTCCCTCCTGCGGGTCTTCCTCCAAGGGGGGGCCTTCTCTTGCCTCTCCTCCGTGGAGAAAGCCATCTGATAAACCCTCCTCATAATATCCCAACTTAACATTCTTCTGTTTTATTTTTTGATACACATGTTTGTAAAACTGTTTACTTTTATCCTTTTTGATGTCCTTCAAGGAGGGACTGCACTCTTTCGTCTGTTCCTTCTCCGGGGCACACGACTGTTCTGGTTCAGTTCGCCGAAACTTCGACCCCCCCCCTCCATCAGGAGGCGAGGCCCTCCCCTCCAACTTCACTCGCTTCACAATTTTTATATTTTCATATATTTTGGTGTAAAAACAACATCTTCTAACATTTTTAAAAAAAAACATGTTCTACTTTTTGTCTCTTTTACACTGCCGTTTCGTATAAGTAATATCATTTTGTTTGGCATGTAGATACATGTAGAAGCGCACAGGGTGTTGGGTCGAGTTGTTGCCTTCCTCGGGGAGCTTCCTGCTGGAGTGCACGGTGGGAGGCGCACAATTTCAATTGGTAAACGCGCGAGATTCCCTTCAAAACGGTAGCGGTACAACCCAGAGTAATCTCCCCAACTTGTCAAACTGTTCCCTTCTCGGCGTTGTAAAAAGGCGCGTTTTAATAATACTCCCTTACAATTCTACTACTCACGCGGCGGAATATGCTTACAAATGCACATAAAAGGAACCACGCCTAGGAAAAACTAAACAAGAAAAAGTGAAAACTGCAGGGAAATAGAAATAGTACTTTTGTTCTTCCTTCATTAAAATGCTGCTTATTCCTTTTCTTGTGCCATTTTCCTGCAAACGTCACTTTCTGAGGACTTTTAAAAATCGTTAATTTGTGTTTGTTTGGCTATGCTCCTAGGGGTTGCAAGTTTTTTTTTTTTTTTTTTTTTTTTGGCAATATATGGATGATATTGGTGATTCCCTTTGCCTTCTCCCTTTCCACAACATAGTACAACGTTTTATGCATTACTTTGTGAAAATTTTTCTTCTTGTACGAGGGTGATTTGAACACAATTTCCGCAATGCAGTCAACTGGCATAAACGTACAAGTGTACATTTTGTGAAGTTTTTTTTTTTTTTTTTCTGCCCATGTGTTGCGTGCATAAAGGCACATATGATGATCCTCCCATGTTAAGCGAGCGTTGTGCATTTTTGTCAATACACAAGGGAAATGCACATAATTGACGTGTGAAATGTTGACATAATCTTTTTCTTAGCACAGACGATTGCATGTAAAAAGAAAGAAAGAAAAAATTCCCTGGGTGATAAATTTTACGTGTTCGTTTTGTCACTTGTATTTTTTACCCTTCCCCTCTACTGGGCAAACTTTCAGTGGCTTCGCTTTTTTTTTTTTTTTTTTTTTTTATCGTCCACCGTGTTGCCCTTTTTTTTTATGTATTCCCGAAATTGGGGTACTACCCGCAAATGCACAGCCCACACGCCCATCCATACCTTTTAAAAGTAAACGATGGGTAACAAAATTTCCACGGAGGATCACATCTTTCGATTAAAATTAAAAACGAAGGAACTAGTAAACAGAGAAAACATACATACGTATGCATCCTTGCGTACATTTTGGTGTATGATATGTGCCCTTGGAGAAAGGACACAGTTTCCCTGCCTACACCGCGCTTTTTTTTATTTTCCACTGCGTAACCACCTCTGCATCACCACCTCTGCATCACCACCTCTGCGTCACCACCTCAGCATCACCACCACTGCTTTCCCCCCCAAATGCCAACCCTTTTAGGAAAAATTATCAAACAGGTCAGAATTAGAAGAGAAAAAACTCGTAACCGATGTCAAAAAGGCCATACAGGCAGGGAAGATCGACATAGCAAGGTCGGTCAGATTGTGAAATGTGTGCCGCATACATTTGCACACGTTGTGACAAATGCATATACCTTTTAATTACACCAAATGGGAAAATCATTAATTGTGATGGCAGTATGGCACCCTTTCTGTTGTGTCTTTTTTGTTTTAAACAGTTTTTTTTTTTTTAAGAGGTTCCTTCCCATTGCACCCTGCTCTGTTGTAATCCCCCGTGTCGCCCCTTCCCCCCGTCCCGACAGGCTCTATGCAGAAAAATGCATAAGAAAAAAAAACGAAAAAATTAACTACCTCAATTTGAGTAACAAATTGGATGTCCTTGTGTCCAGGCTCGAGGGGGCCCACAGAAGCGCGTCGGTTAGTTTGTAGTTAATGTTAGGAAGCGGGCGTAAACAAGGCAGCCCCCGCGGGATTTATGCCAGCAGTCCGAACATGGGCAGGGACGGACAAGCCGTCATAATGACACATATACGCATATCAACATGCACATACATGTGAACATATATATGCATACCCGTGTACGCGTGCGCCTCGCCTGAATCCACTCTTTGCAGCTAGTTAAAGACGTAAGCATGATGATCCCGCTGATACAGAAGATAAACACCGAGACCAACGCCTTCAAAATTGGGAATGACGTGATGAAGCTGGAAAACATTTTTGACGAAATTGTACGTTTTGCAGGATTAGGAAAAGGGAGGCACATCCCCCCCTCAGAGCGTTTATAAGTCCACATGCGCGTAGCACCGTGGGCATCCTCCAAAAACGCACGTGCGTATTTATATATATATATGTAAATATGTAAACTCTCACTGCTTCTCCCCCCTGCAGAGCATCAGCTCGGACCTCATAAACGACACTGTTCAAACGTCCTCTGCGATCAACGCCCCCACGGAGGAGGTAAAAAAGGACGATTCAAATATGGGAAGGAAAGCAGATCGTTTCACTGCTTCGTTATGTTAAACATTTCCCCCCCCCCCCGTTTGTGCACACAGGTTGACGAATTGATCTCCAAAATAGCAGATGAGCATGCCATAAAGCTAGATGGACAGCTGGGCCCCGTAAATTCGATTAATAAGGTAAAACAAAATTTTAGGTCATTTGTAAAAGGAAAAGCAAGAGGGGCATAACAGGAACAACACAATGCATGATGTGCATGCACACACGGAACTGTACAGCGTTATGTACACATATGTGAAGACGTAGAAAGTTCTTTAAAAAAAAAATTTGGCATAAAATGGTGCCATGTGTTGTGCATCCCTAATTAATCCAGTGTGTATATGACATCATTGGTGGGTATGCAAAAAAGGATGTTAAATT
>NC_020400.1:240453-285587 GCF_000321355.1 Plasmodium cynomolgi strain B
AGACAAAAGGGAAAAAAAAAAAAAAAAAAAAAAAATTATAATGGAGGTTCATTTTGGTCATTTCCCACACTCCCCCCTCCGCGTTCACACGGACACACATTTGTGAGAACGTACGGACGTATATGTATTTATATTTGTATGTACCACTACGCCTCTTACTATAATTTTTATTTTTTAAGAATATTTAGAAGACCCAAACCCCGTGTTCCTCTCCCACATTTGTTTTTGTTCCGCGAAAGGGAAAAAAGTACCCACGAAAATGCATAGGTACATGTGAACGCAGTTGCTCACACCTTATATGTGTCCAAGTAACTCCACCTCCATTTGACAACATTTGGTTTAGTGTAAAAAGCACACACAAATTTATATACCCACCATGGGCCTCTTAACATTTTAGCCGTTCATTTTTCTCCACAATTTGGTTTTATTCATATGTAAAAGGGGACACCCCTGCGGGGAAAACTATACAGCCATTTTTTTCTGGGTAATGAAGGGAGGAAAAAAAAAAAAACTCGCACATTTTCAAATATGACATTTTGTTTTCGCCTCAAAAGGAAGTAAATCATAAACACATATTTTGAATGCGCAATTCATATTGTACAAAAAAAAATAAAAAAATAAAAAGCATAAAACGGGGGAAAATACAAAAAAAAAAGGAGGGGAAAAATAAAACGTAATTTATGACAGTGCAGTGTACTATAATACAGTGCTAGACAAACTCGGGGAAACATAACAGGAAATATTTTTCCAAAAATGGGAAAAAAGGGGAAAGGAAAAGCACAAATTGGGGTTAACGCTATGAATGACGATAAGATTAACGCTAGGTGGATGTTAAAAGTGCGGCCAAGCTTACGTCAAGCGTGCGAAACAGGACCAACCAGGCGCGCTCGTACGTACGCCCGCCCCACCTACAAAATAACGCGTCACACATGTATGCAGGAAACTAAGCTGTCCAGAAAATTCTTTGTTATGGTGAATAACAGACCTTCGTCAGCGGTGCTAAATGAGATGTCTTCTCCGCCTACAAAATAATCGTTTGAGCCGATGTTTATGTAAACACTCCTGTGGGCGTAATTATCCTCCCCACGGAAATTTTTCTTTTTTTCATTATTGGCCAAATCATTCGCATAACTATCAAATAAAATTTTCGCGTAGACAAAAAAAGGATCCTCCGCTTCTTCCCCTTCCTTCCCCTTTGCATTACAACTTTTATATTCATAAATTGTGCGCAATTTTTTGCATACCATGTCGAATTTTTTTTTGCTAATTTTGGTGCACCTGAGCACGTAGGATGATCTATCCGTGACGTCATTCTGGACGTAAAACTTGTACCCCTTGTTATCCTTAAAAATAAGTTCGAGCAGATTTTTCTGTTGATCATTTTTAAGAAAAAAATTTTTTAACCATTCCAAGTAGGTTTTATTTTTAAATAAAAAATTAGTGTTTCCAAAAATAAACGTAATGTTTGGATGTTCATATTTTCTGTTCATTCTATTTTCCAGCAGGATATCTGAGTTGTGGCACAAGTTGAATAGCCTTTTCAAATACGAATTAAATTTATTTGTATAATTGTGCACATTTAAAAGTTCCTCTGTGGACATATCATCTGCTGTTGCGCGTTTAGCCGCTCTGTTCTTCTTAATCAAAGAGACGACATGCACATTTGTTAGGTCCTTTTTGCTTGACACGTAATTGTACAGAAAATGGTACAGGTCTTCTTTGTCCAGTTCGTTCATTTCGTAAAGGGAGCACTCATCGTTCATGTCGCTTGTGCATATGTAAAATTTTTTCTTTTCCTTATCGTACACGTAGAATATGAAATATATGTAGGAGCAGAGGATGTAGTTCTGGTTCACGCGGGGTTCGGCGGTGGATCCTGCGGTGGGTCTTGTGGTGGGTCTTGCGGTGGGAATTCTTTCGGAGCTTCCAGAAATGCTTCTCGAAATGGAGGTGGACGGGGTCCTGGGCGAGGCTGTTACGTGCTCCGCCCCCCCCATCGGCGCACACTGCCCATTTTTGTAAAACACCACGCGCTTGTCTACTCTGTAGGCGGCGGCCACCAAATAGTTGCCCATCCGCGTGCCATCCCCGGGCAGCAAATTGTCCAAAGGAGGAACCCTATTCAAACGAGCCAGTGTCTTCAAGTCCATCTCTTTTATGTGCTCAAAACCGATAATGTGATAATACGAATTAACACTGAACAGATTTTTGGCATACCCAGTGACAAACCAAAGACTCTCCTCATCATTTAAATTTTTTATCTTATCAATCATGGTTTTTTCTCTCCTGAAAAAATTAATTATCCTGTTTCTTACACCGCCTAATTGCTCCTTCATGTAAGAACCATCATTTTTTAACGTGCAAATATTTGTGGGTGCATTTTTTTTCACATTTTGGGGACCACTACCATCCTCTTTATTTTTCCCTATAAAGAGGTAGCGTCCGTTATTTCCCCTTTTCGCTAAGCTGTACACACTCTGGGGGGGGAATAACAACCCCTGCTTCTTACTCAAAAAGAATTTCTCATTTTCTGTCCTTTTTGCCTCATCCCGTGGAAGAAATGGAAATATAAACAGGGGGAGAATTTTCAAATTCATAATTGTATGAATGCGCAAGTTGGTCGCAGCGGTTGTGGAGTGGAGGAAACAAAGGGTAAGAAAACAAAAAAAAAAAAAAAAATTACGCGTGAGTATATCAATCAGGATACAATAACACAGCGCCAATTTGCAAAATGGATCACTACGTTGAGGCCGCTTCGATGGTTGCTCCTAAAATACATGCACAACATGCACGCAGCCATGTCGCCATGGGAGTGATGACGTACGAATCATGTTTGGGAGGAATTCCCTGCAGCGACGCCACGTTTATACACCCGCGTAGCGTTGTTCTCGATCGAGCACTTCGCGCTGTGGAACTTTCGCAACCAGTGTAACGTTTGAAGCATTTTAAGAGCGATATTTTTTGTTCCCTCATCTGTGTGAAAGCAGCGGAGGCCTGGTTGACTCGGGCCACTCCCCCATGTGGAAATGAAAATGTAAAGCTTGACTTGCAAAGCATCGGAGAAGATGTTCTCTAATCACAAACACATCAGTCATATGTTTGCAAGACGTGTATACGTTATATACATAGACTCGCATATGTACATTTCAACAAAAGGAGCGCGCTCACCCTACGTTATTCCTCTCCCATTTGGCAAGCACATTCACACTTGGAGATTTCCCATTCCTTCACCCACCAAAAAAGGTCAAACTGATTAGCTTCATCACAACTGCGTCTTATGAGAGTAAAGAAAAAAAAAAATCGTTCCCTATGACTGTTCCATTTTCCCTGCCCCTTCATTATTTCTCAGATGCTGAAATTAAAGCATCCTTAAAAAGCTTCTACGTCTCTCTCTTCCCTTTTTGCGCGAACCCCATTTGAGTGGCTGAGGGGAACACAAAAATGTTTGCCGCATCGTACAAGTATAAACCTTCACGCTAAATAACTTTAAGGTATAATTTTTTTTTTTTTTTTTTTTTTTTTTTTCCCCTGTCAAGCCTTGCCATACACGCGTACATATCACTATGATTATGCTTGTTAAAGAAATGGAAACTTTCGCAAATATGAATTTTTGGATCACATTGCCGTCCTCGCAAAAAGCAGTTATTGCCGCTCATCCCATCCTCTTCTTTGAAAGCGTTCCGATGAATCGTTAAAGTGAGTCAGACTCCATTTCGAAGGTCCCTTATGTACACGTAGGGATGATTACCTACCTTTTGTCCCAACGCAGGCATCTCAGTTCATCTCCTTAAGGTTCATCAAAAATTTAGAAAAATAAGAGCTTACACTGCATGTCTTCATTGTTAGCTGTTAGCTTCTTTTTTGTAGGTCTCCTTATTCAGGTCACTTTAGACTGTCACCCAAAGTTTGCAAAAAAGGGGAACATCTTCTTCCACTTCCTCAACATGGAACGTGTTTAAATGACTCACTGAATAATCCACCCTCGAGGCTAGCTCATATGGCTAGCATAAATAATCGCTCCCAAGTATGCGTACCCCTGCACACGTGAAGCAGTCCCATTTTTTCCAAATTAATTTCGAAAAAAAAAATAAAAATAAAGCAAAACTCCCAATTTTGTAAACTCAAGAAAAACTTTTAAAATCGTGGATGAATAATTTACCCAACAAGGGAATGAAAGTGCCCCTCCTGAATTAGCGTGACGATGACATAAGTCCGTTTGGAAGGCTCAAATACGTGTGCTGCAGTGATCGGCAAAAATCGCACGACTATTAACCTGACGGGGGGAGCGGCGTAGAAGTATTGCATAGACACCCCGCTCAGGCATACCTCTGACACACATCGCTCAGGCATACCTCTCACACACATCGCTCATACATACCGCTCAGGCACACCCCTCAGACACACCTCGCAGACACACCGCGCAGACACACCGCAATGAACAGAGGACATCCAAACAAAATGAGCACGGCGAATGGCGAGGAATGCAAACTGCTGCACAGTTCCCCCAGCAAAAAGAAGGACCTAAGCAATGACACATGCGCAGCTAAGGAGAAAGAAGCAAGCAAAAGAAAACAGTCATTCAACGACTTCGAACTCGAAATTGAGGATGACATTATCACCCACTTGTCTTCTCGCATATGCAACAAAAATGTTACACATAAAATAATCAAGATCAACAATTTAATAGATGACCAGATGTATGACTTCATCGCGAATGGTCGAACATCCGAGATAAGTGAATCGAACGATGAGAGTGATGCCCACGAAGGTGTTGAGAGAGCACACTTAAATTTACGTAATGGTTATGCGGGTTGTGAAAATGGGGATGAATCTTCCAGCAACACCCTTTCGCATGGTCACCCCGAAAGGAAGGCCATTTCATCATCTGAGGACGTGCCCATGTATGAGGTTAACAAAGACGCGCAAGGAAAGAGCAAAGAGAAAGGTAAAGGAAAGGATAAGGGGAAAGGAGAGCTGCATTCGGATGGACCTCCTTTGGAAGAAGAACACCTTGCGGATGGGCGCACCCACTTTGACAGAATAAAAATGATGAACTTGCTAGGCGAGAACACAATTCTGTACAACAGCCGGGATGATCAGAACAACGTACTCTTTCTGTGCTACGATGAAAAGAGCGAACAGTGCGATGTGTGCGATAGATACAGGAAAAATTACATGTCCAATATGCATCCGTCCAGTTGCGCCCACCTGCGGGGGGGAGACGCGACGAACGGGATTGCCACGACCAACGGGATTGTCACGACCAACGGGACAGCCGCGATGAACGGGACAGCCGCGATGAACGGGACTGCCACGACGAGCGGGATTGCCACGACGAACGGGATTGCCACGACGAACGGGATTGCCACGACGAACGGGATTGCCGCGATGAACGGGACTGCCGCGATAAACGGGACTGCCGCGATGAACGGGACTGCCGCGACCAACGGGACTGCCGCGATGAACGCACTGAGCGACTACTTCTTCGTGCTGGGGTCAACTTCCAACTCGAGGAAATACATACTGAAGCAGAGCAGCCTCGACTTCCTCTCAGTGCGCATACACATCGATGAGAAAAAAATCGGATGCAGGAAAAGCCACGACCCACTCACCCTAACGTCCAACATAGCAGTGGGAAAGGGATTGAAGCTACTAAATATGATTAAGACAGACAGTGCATTACACAAAAAAATTGTAGATCTGAGTAAAGGTAAAAAAGTTGTGCTGTTGGTGGGAGATGAAGTCATATACTGCAATAACAAAATCTACGAAAAACCAAAAAATGAAAAGGAAGCATCGAACTTCCTCAAGTCCTACAACAACAACAAATGCTATAGTTACAGTAGCATCACCTTAATCGAATTAGAAACAGAAAAAATTATCACAGGAATTGATGAATCTATTGTTAACATACACGACATGGACGATACAGTGGTGAAAAAAATACTTGATGATTCTTCGATATACTTCTGTGCAGGGGCATTGAAAATTGAAAATACTCACATGCACAAGTATATAAAAGTTATCAAAGGGAACATTGACAGCATCTTCGGTTTGTCACTAAATCTACTTTTCCACCTTGTGAACTTTCTGTGAAATATGCACTATGTATTTTTCTCTGCAAATTGGTCCTTGTTTATTTTTCCTTTCTTTTGTCCTGCTTCACCTTTTTCCCCCGTTCGAAGTGGAATTTTTTTCCCACGGTGTGTATTGTGTTGTGCCGTTTTGCGTCTCCTAATTTTGGTCGCATTGGGGGGGAGGGTCGCGCGGGGATCAGCAGAAGAACCAGCAGATGGAACAGCAGACGGAACAGCAGACGAACCAGCAGACGAACCAGCAGACGGAACAGCAGAAGGTCCCCTTCACCGGTCTTTTCCCTCCCTTATCTCCCCGTCCAAATTTCCACCGTATAAATTTACGATCACCACGTCTACACGTGCATTCCATTTTGTCCAATGTTGTGTCCTCACAAACGAAGGAGTAACAAAAAAAAAAAAAAAAAAAAAAAAATGGCTAATGGGAAGAACGCCCCAATTATGGGACTTAGGATGCAAAAGCAGAGGCACGAAAATTAACGAAAAAGGCAAATAGCAAAAGCGTAAAACGTGAAAAACGCAGTATGGCAGATAGGCACGGCTTGTTTAAGTGGTACGCCTCTCTACCAATTGGACCTCCATGGCTCGGTAAAAAACTTCACCCTGCGAATGTCCCCCGCCCCCTTTTGTAGTATCCCCCACAGCGCATCCCTCACTGTAGGTTCACGTTTTTCTTCTTGTCTAGCGTCTGCGGCGTTATGCTGGGCGCGCTGGGCGACTTGGACCTACCCTTCGCTAAAAGGCTTTGAAAAAAGCTGTGCAAAGATTTATCATTTTGTTCCTTACTTGCTCCATTCTGGTTGTTGCTTCCGTTGTTTATAGCGGCGGTCCCTCCGTTCAGGGTAACATCGATTTTTATTTTGCCCCCCCCGGCGTCAGTGCAATTAACATTGTTATCTCGAGCGTCCTGGCGAGTGCCGTGGCGAGTTCCATCACGAGTGCCATCACAAGTGTTCTCGGCACCGTCGCCATTATTATCATCGCCATCCTCATCGGCCCCGCTCGCCCCGTTCGACTCCACCTGTGGGGCTAAGTTCGCCAAAAAATCGTTGAAATAAATATCAGCCACAATATTATGGCTATGCTCCACTATGCTTTTATTTGTTATGGGCTTCACAATAATGGAGTCATAGGGCTTATTAAAATTTTGCACGAAGGTATTCTGTATGGACTGGTTTATTAAGCCCTCGTCATCATAGCCTGATGGCACAAACACCCTTTCGTAGTCATCCAAAATGGCGTTATCACTAAAGGGGAAGTTGTAAATACGATGCATTATGTACCTGTACAGGAGCTTCACATTTTTCACTTCCTTCTTATTGGCTGTGTTGCAGAAAATAATAGCTGCCTGGTAATTCACCGCTAGGTTTCTCAGGTAGGCAATAATGACATCGATATATCCTTGGTATGTTCGATTGTTTAAAATTTCGTACCCGTCCGATTTGCAGATGACAAAGAGTATTGGGAATGACATATTAATTTTGATGAGTCCGTCTCGTTCTATGTTGAATGTGTTTCCCTCACTGTTGGCGCTGCTTGTGTGTAGTTTGACTTGGCCCTCACCGGTTAAGTCTTCCATAAGGGGTTGTGAGTCCCCCACAATGGTGCCATTTCGTGGGTTCACTCCAAATTGGCATTTTCTCTCCTGGTTTTTCCTCTCCAATGCGTCTCTTTTATAGTTGTACACATAACTCTGCAAGTTCTCCTTCAGCTCACGGAGCACCTCTATATTGTAGTCAGAATGCAGATGCTCAAATATCACATACAACACATCGATCCATTGATTTATGTCAGACATGATGTCGTAAGGCTTGTACAAATCTGTGCATATCAAAATGACTACCTTTTTGATGTCCTTAAATTTTTTTAAATTTTTAATTAACGAGCTCACATATGAGGAGTGCTGCAGGATCCACACGTGGCTACTCCCTTTCACTTCATTTGCTTTTTTATTTTCTTCTAAATTTTTTACACTTAAACATGCGTAATCTAGTGGAAGAACTCCACCCCCATTTTGGTATAGCACTTCTTCATCGTTTTTATCTCCTTGCAGTGAAATTTCTTGTAGCGATTTCACTAAGGAGGATTTCCCCACGTCCTTATTGCCGAGGATTATGATATGGCTACTCTCTAGCTCTTCGTTTTTCTCCATGTTTAATTTTTTTAGGATGTTTTTGTATATGCTTTTTCTCTCGTGCGCCACATCCTCGTCTTTGTGCTTCCCTTTGTCCGGTTGGCCCTCCTCTAGAGCAGCTACGGAAGCAACCGAAGCAACCGAAGCTACGGAAGCAACCGCAGAAACGGAAGAAGCCGCATCGGCATCGTATGAGATTTCCCAATTCGTGTCGTCGCTGCCACTTTCGTGTCTTTCCCCGTTTTTAAGTGCATCCTCCTCTTCCCCCCTGCTGCCATTCTGTTGGTATCGCTCCATCAGTTCGTCCCCAAAGTTATGGCTCAACGGATACTCACCTTCTTCTGCGTCTTCATTTTCCGCTGCAGCTTCATCCTCTCCTTCGACCGCTTCCTTCCCAGCTTGTCCATTTCCAACCGCCACGTTGCCAATTTCTGGGGATACTCCCTCATTCGCCGCTGCTTGGCTAAATTTCGATAAGCGCCTTGTTAAGCTAATTTCCCTACTGTCCTTTTGTTCTCCGTCGTTAAGTATCTCTTTACCCTTTTCCTCCTCTCCACTAAGTTCAGCACTGCCCTCCCCTTTCTCATCCTCAACATTTTTTTTTTCATCATATACCTTGTTGTAGCTTTTTTCCTTCCCCGGGTTATACTTCCCATTGTCACCATTTTTTTCCATTTTTTTCTTGTCATCGTCGATTTTCTTTTTTAATCCCACTCCATTTTCTTCTTCATTAACTTTCCCACTTGCTCCAACCTTCATAAGATTGACGCTGCTCTTTCTGGAGGTGATGCCATTGTCCTTTGCGCTCTTTGCACTCCATTTCTCTTTATAGGTGTCCCTAAATTTCGCATTGGCCTTTAACCCCCCCGCCTTACTTGTGCTGCTTTTTTTCAAAATGCTCATTGATGTGTTTGAAGAGTTTTTATTTTCTCGCTTCATCCTGACTGTCTTTAAATTGAATTTTACTTGGGGGCAGGTGGGGGGCGCTTAACTACAACTGTGCGTGGGGCAGACCTCCACACATGTGCGCAGGCATATGTATATATGTACGTAGGTGTGCTCTGGCACGACTGCCTAAGGCGAAGTGGCGAGGCCGAACCTCCCCCTCGCGCTGAATCAAAGTGGGGAAAACGAAATGTGTCCCCCCGAACAAGCTATCCTAATGTGATTACATGGAAAAGGAAGATGGACAACCTAACAGTCACGCACGTGCTCTAATTAACAAAAAAAAAAATTTAATAAATCAAAGCGTGGTATACAAATGTGTACTCATACATGTCCCCATTTGTATGTGCACATAATTGTGTACTTATTATGGAAAGCAAGTTCACATTTTTGGAGCAAAATCTTTGTCACTTGCGTCTGATTAACGCGAGCTTAAGCGTTAGCGAGTTGCTACAGCAGGGTACAAAAAAAAAAATTGTGAAGGAGTGAAAAGACGCGAGTTGGATGCTCCTGCGTGGGAAAATAGGAATGAACGTTGCTACGTTGATAAGTCGTTAGTGTATTTTCGTGTTCGCCTATTTGTATGATTGTGCACGCGCATATTTATGCACACTTGCATGTGCTTTTTTTTTTTTTAACACCCGTTTTTGAGCTCAACACAGGGGGCTATCAAATCAAAATATGCCTGAAGTTCCCCTTCCAAGCAGACCACTTAAGACTTTAAAAATTGACCGTAAAAAACGAAATACATTACAAAGGGGGATAACCATACATGTTTGCAAAAATTGTGCATGTCAGGAAAAGCTACACACCAATGTTCCCTTTGGTGTGGCAAGAAAAAAAAAACGAGTTTACGCGATATAGGAAGAATGTGCATGCGCATTTGTTTCAAAATTGTTACTTTCCATGTGTCACAGATCTATGTCACTGTGCTTAACGCAGAAATTATAGGAAGTCCCTAAACCATACCTACGCACGCAAAAGTTACGTTTGCGCAGATGAGCTTTCCATACGCATGTCCTCAGCAACAAGCTTTGTCGACCGATCAAAGTTATTCCGGCTATTGCTAAGTTAGCACTCCATTATTTTTTTTAACGAATAGACAAATAGGCACCCTTAAAACGTAAAAAAAAAGAAAAAGCATGCAATTTGCGCTACACACTCTGATGTTAACGGTTCAACATGTGGGATAAAAAAGGGAAGAAAATCGAAAGATCAATTCTATGCTTTTATAAATTTGTTACATCCTCTATTTTGTTTTTACTACTTTTGCATATTGCTGTTATGTGTTAAAAAAAAAAAAATTAAAAAAAACTGTTAACAGGTCAGGTAAAAATATCCACCATGAGTCAGAGGAGCGCATGAGGGGAGGGAAAACGTTAAGCGTTGAGGAATGACTTCTTCGTTGAGATAGCAACCGTTTAGGGACATAGAAGATGCATATTTCGCTTTTCAGATTTAAAAACCTTAGGTAGCGACAGCTCGTCCGTGCTGCTCCATGATGTAGCTGCACGTCCTCAGTGCGCAACAAATGTCTTAGCGTTGTTTTGAGGGGGTCGGGAAAAAAAAAAAAAAAAAAGGCACACATAGATACATATATATATATATATATATATATACTCCAAATGAACATCGGGGGGGAATTTCCCCCACTGAAGGATGAGAGACACGTTGCCAAACCGATAAACACCTCCATAACTACAACCATAACAGCAATATCGCACCAGACTCATTACAAAATTCACCCCAAATGATCGCCTTATAATAACCGCTGCGCCCGTATGCATGGAAAACACTCACACAGAACCAGCTGTAAAAATAAATTCCCCTTCGCCAATAAATCACATTTTCCACTGGGGTGCCAAAGTCGTGCCCTTTTGAGAATATTTTCTCTACCCGTACAAACTTGAAAACAAAAAAAAAAAAACGACAAAAAAAGTGTAAGTGTTGTAATAACATTACTGCTCCAATGGCATAGACTTGGAGGTATATATTTTCCTGATAGCACAATGCAGATTTACTCATTTGGAAATGACTCCCACAGTTTTTCTCTTTCAATTTGTGAACACTCTTAACATTAGCAGAACAAAACGGAGGGTTAACCACATATTGCATTTATTCCAGATCGTCACGTGCAAGCCGTTTTGGCGCTAAATTTCCGCATAGGTATATAACACGTACATATAAACCTTGCAATGATGTACGCGGGGTTTACGTGGAGATGCGTTCACCATGTGGGTAATGAGTAAGTTGTCAGCACCTTCTTCACATTTAACATTGTGCCATGACATGCACATCCGAACATGTTCCTCCTACCTCCAGTTGTTCATGCACAAATTTGTTACAGAAAAGTGTTCTTACGTTTCTGCGGAAGGTATCAACCCTGTGGACGCAACGCAGGAAGGTAAGCGAATATATACGAACATTTCAGTCGCCAAAAATGACCATCGGAAAATAAAAACTTGCGATATTTATTCCATTTTCGGAGGAGATATTTTTAAAGGAGAAATGGAATATAAAATAAATGTGACTCATATGCGTATGCAAAACATTTTCCACCATTTTGCATTAAAAAGGTCTTCCTCATCTCTCCTGCATGTTGTGCAACAGTTTTTTCTTTCTTTAAAAAAAATTATCCAGGCTATGTAGCCCTACTCCACAATTTGTCACTCTGTAATTTGACCTGTTTTACCGCGTATGTTTCGGTCTTGTTTTTTTTTTTTTTTTTCCATACTGCAACTGCGGAGCCTGCTCATTTTGAAGTTTTATTTTTTAATTTTATTTTGCAAATTTTTATAATTTTGCTTCAATTTGGTTCAATTTTCCAATTGCGCTAATTATTTTCTTCGTTTTGCTCGTTTTTCCCCATTTCGTTGTCACCTTTTAGGCCGCTAGCATGTGATCACCCAACCGATGGTGCAGCAGCACGGATAATCACTAAAAGGGGGAAACGTTAACTGAAAGGCCTTAACATAAAAAGGCGTTTGCATTTTTACCATTTATATTTATTTAAGTGCAAACAATTTGTAACAAAAACGGGAAATAAAATAGAACACTGGAGGCATAAGATATGTCAAATCATATGCCAAAAAAACTGAGAAATGAAGTGAACAATTAACTGGGAGAAGAATCCATTCTGCAGAATTTTCTACAAAAAAAAAAAAAAAACACAACAATGTACATTTCTTCGCTAACAATCAGCTGCGATTAAGTAGTTATTAAAGCACATACAATTTTTCTGTTTTTTTTTTTTCTTTTTTTTTTTTTTTGAACAAACGGAAAATAAAACAATGTAGTTCTCTTTCGTTACCTTCGTAAAAGTATTTTTTTAAAAGTACAAAATATTGTTGAGGTAAAGAGGAAGAAAGAAAAAAAAAAATTAACGCTTAGCAGTGGGGATAGCTATAACAACTAATTAAAAATATGAAGCAGCAGACACCAACTGGTTGGTGCCTGTGAATTTTTGCTTATACATGAAAGTCCCCTTTTTTTTAAGTGCCAATTTGTTTGTCTCTTTATTTTGTTCTCTCAGTTGGCGCCCATTCGACGGCCCATCTGCCTGCGCGTTTGCTTATCCGTTTTGTTGCCCATCTGCTTGCCCGTTTGCTTTCCCGTTTGCCTTCACATTTGCCTACCCGTTTTTTTGCCTATTTGCTGTATGTTTATTCGCCAGATTACCTTCAATTCGTCCATTTGTCAATGTAGCGCCCCTTTCCCCTTGGCAAGGAGAGAGCACATTTGTTGCTTAAAAGCTAGGTGGTTCTACTCTTCATTTCGTCGCAGCGACTCGACTAAGAAGCCTTTCTGTGACTCCCATCTCCACCCCGTTGACACCTTTCAAGTGCCCCTTATTTTATAAGTATCCCCCAGCAAAATGATTGAATGTATCGAGAATTATTTAAAAACGTTTAAGGAGAAGGAAAACATGTATGTGAAAAAAAAAGTGTCCATAATTGGGTCCCCCTTGTCGGCGGGACAGCCCTTGGGAGGAGTGCACCTGGCTTGTGACAATTTAAGGATGCTCGGTTTGCACAAGGTGATAGAGGCCTTGGGTTGGAGTTACGAAGACGTTGGAAATATTGATACTGGTGGAAGTGGAGGAAGTGTTAGCAGCAGTGGAAGTACTGTAGACAAGGATATCGTCTGGGGGAGGACTGACGAACAGACCGAAATGAACGGAACGCTAAACACGCACAACAGGAGCTATGCACACACGGAGAAGTACCATTACGGAATGGAAAAAATGAACGGAGACACAAAATTAAACCACTGCTGCAATGGAAAAGATAATGCCAATTGGGAAAATCATAGTGACATTAATGACCACGGGGGGGGAGGATACATGACCAAAATGTGCGTACAAAATAACTACTATAATAATATAAAAAATGTTGAAATTATTGGAAAATTTGGTGAAAAATTATTTCGCACAATGAGTAAAGAATTGAGGAAGAAAAATTTTGTATTAAACATTGGAGGTGACCACAGCGTTGCATTTCCAAGCATTCTGAGCTCTTTGCAATTTTACCGAGATTTAAGAGTCATATGGATAGATGCCCATGGAGACATTAACATCCCGGAGACCTCTCCTTCAGGAAATTATCATGGCATGGCATTAGCTCACACCATAGGGCTCTTTAAAAACAAAGTGCCATGCTTCGAATGGTCTGAAAATCTCACATATTTAAAACCAGAAAATGTGGCTATCATTGGAATACGAGATATCGATATGTATGAAAAAATTATCTTAAAAAAATGTAACATTAATTATTATACAATCTTTGACATTGAAAAAAATGGCATATACAATACCATCTGTACAGCTCTTAACCTGCTAGATCCCCATGAAAATTGCCCCATACACGTTTCTCTCGACATAGATAGTGTCGATAGTTTTTTTGCCCCAGGAACTGGAACCATTGCCAAGGGGGGCCTAAATTATAGAGAAATTAATTTATTAATGAAAGTCCTGGCAGACACAAGGCGCATCGTTTCAATGGATTTAGTAGAATATAACCCATCTCTCGACGAAAATGATAAAATGGTTCACAGCGATTCCTTACCCATTTCTGAGTATGCCACAAAAACGGGCAAGCTTTGTCTGGAGCTTATTGCCAGGGTTCTCGGCAACGACATCGTCTAGCTTGCCTGTACCAAGATTAATACCTATGTCAATATTTGTCTACATAGCTTATAGCGCATAAGCATATTTTTCGTATGCGCTGGGCGTGGAGGAAAATCTCTTTGAAGCAGCCCTTCTCGCACACTTTGCAAAGTGTAAAAAAGGAAAGGGGTAGAAAGGAGAGGGGCCCGGCGCCCTGTGCGACTTATTACATATATATATCCATGACCGGTTATCCACAACCCACCGGATCTGAAGTCTCATTTACAAATCGAGACCACAGGAGATGCACGTGCTGACTCTCACGCTTTGTACGTGTGCTTACATTCGTGTGCTCACATTCGTGGTCATGCATGTATCCCCATTTATGCACCCGATGTGTGCTTCAACTCTCCTTCCCCCCTTTGCAAATTTGTCAAAAGAAGCTCTGCTGCGCCGTGAACTATGCGGCGTCTCGAATTGAGCTTTGCCCCCAACTTGGCTGTGCACCAAACCTTTCTGTATCCAACTTTCTATCTGTGCACCTGGGCAACTGTCCACCTGTGTATCCTCGCATCCTCGAGTCCTCGCGTGTGGCAGAGAAGCTTTCCACTTGCCACCTATGCTGACCCTTTTTCACCTTTCTTTATTTTAATAATTCATTTTTAATAATACATAATGGTATAGATTTTTTTTCAATTTTAAGTTAATTAAAAAAAATGTTTGAAAAACATTAACAATCTTGAAATGAAAAACCTCAGAAAGATAAAAATACATTAATATTACAATTTGTTATCTTCTTTTTTTTTTTTTTAAAAAAAAAAAAAAAAAGCATGAATTGTTATATTATGCTATATTGTATTATACCATATTGTATTATACTATATTGTATTATATTATATAAAAACAAATATTAATTATTAAAAAAAAAACTTAAAAAAGATATACACAATGCGCGTATGTATATATATAGGTGTATATGACACAAGTATATATATGCTACATAGTACAGGACGCACACGGTACGTGGTACTTTTATGTATATATTTAAAAAAAATAAATACAAAAATGGGAATCGTACAATTCTAGGGAAACCACACGCACGGGCACGCTTGATGAGCGCACACAAATGCGTGGATATTTTGGCACGTACATATACAGATGTATAGCAGCGTATAAAAGTGTGCGCGCGTGCATGCCAATGCACATTTGCAAGAAACAATACACTTGCGCGTGATCCATACGGAAATATACTACTACACATGTGTACACATACCTGTGCATAATACTCCAATACGTAAGTGCGCGATGCGCGTGAGAGCTATACGTATTCATGCGGATGCGTATATATGCCGATAAGTATAAATTTCTGCACTGCATTTCTCGCACTACAGATATTTATATCTGTGTAAATTAAAATATACAGCAGTATACGGTAGTATACAGTAATGTACAGACGTATACAGTAATATACGGTAGTATACAGTAATACACAGTAATTTACAGAAATGTACAGGAGGTATACAGTAATGTACAGAAGGTATACAGTAATGTACAGAAGGTATACAGTAATGTACAGCACTCTGATATCCTCTGCTAACGCCTTGCTTATTGCGGGTACATGCAAAAATATGCATTCTCTCGTATATTTTAAAATCTAAATTTGAATTCCTGGTTTTAATTTGTTTAAAAATTTAATTAGTTTTAATTATATTTAATTTTGTTGCTTTTGATGGATATGCCTGGGGTGGGGGGTATACTTGTGAAGGTGAAAATCCGTACATAATGGTGTACTCTAAATATAAAAATGTGTGTGTTTTTTCTTCTCAGCTAGCTATTTTAATTTTTCTCCCTTTTTTTTAGCTTTTTGACTATTTTTGGCTATTTTTTTTTTTTTTTTTTTTAAGACTTGTTCATATTTTTGTAAAAAAATTATGGTGTCAGTTAAAGAATAAACAAGGATTTATCAACTTTGTCCATTTCGCTCTTGTGCACGTCGCAGTTCTCAAACAACTTCTTGTCATAATTGTTGCACATTCCATAATTGAAAATTTTGAAATAGTCCTTCTCTGCACCCAAACTTTTGGCCTTTCCGAATAGAGAGAAGTTTTCCCAGCTAACAAGATTGTCGGGGGTTTCCTTTTCCTTCATCATTTTGCTGCCCAAGTTAGCCTGCTGTTCACAGTCTAATCCAACGTCCATCATGTTATTACCGCTCATTATGTTCCTGTTGTTGCCTGAAAAATCAGGCCTTGTCGCTCCGACTCCGTTGTTCTTTTGTTCTTTGTCAAGCATCAGGTACTTGCACAGCATGCGTTGCGTCCTGCTATTACAATCTCCGCCGTTGCTCATGTGCACGCCACTAGTGCCCAATTCGCCCGCGTTGTTCATGCTGCCCATGTTCATGTTCAAGCTCATGTCGTTGATGTTGCCCATGTTGAGAGGCAAGTCGCTGATGTTGCTCATGTTGAGGGGCAGGTCGTTCAGGTTGTTCATGTTGAGCGGCAGGTCGTTCAAGCCGTTAACATTCATGTTGCTCAAGTTGCTCATGTTGTTCAAGCTGCTCATGTTGTTCAAGCTGCTCATGTTGTTCAAGCTGCCCATGCTGTTCAAATTGCCCATGCTGTTCAAATTGCCCATGCTGTTCAAATTGCCCATGTTGTTCAAATTGCCCATGTTGTTTAGGTTAACCATCCCGTTCATGCCGCTCATACCACTTACACCGTTCATGTTCACGGCCATGTTACTCATGTTGTTCATACCCAGGCCGTTCAAGCCACTCACACAGTTCATGTTGCCCCCGCTGTTCCCGTTGTTCATGTTCATGCCGCTCACGCTCACCGCGCTCATTCCGCTCACGCCACCTATACCATTGGCGCTGTTCATGCTGTTAAAGCTACTTATGCTTCCCATGCTGCCCATACTATTCAAGGTGTTCATGGCGTTAACACTGTTGTTTACGGTGTTGGTACCAAAAAAAAGGTCCTCGTAATTCATCTTGTCCAGGTTCGTTCCACCGAAATTGTAATAATTATCTTCCGACTCGTTATTGTGCATATTCATACTCATGTCCAAATTTTCAGCATTCGATGAGGCCATGTTAAAGTTGATTAAGGAGGATGGATTGCTGTTGTTTCCAATGCCTTTATTGTTCCTCGCATATTTCATTAGGGCTCCGTTACTGCTGTTGCTACCTCCAATCATGGTGTTGCTCGCAAAATTTCCCAACGAATTGTTTCCAACTTCATTTAGCATACTGTTGCCAATGTTGCTTCCTTTTCCAAATTTTTCTATGCCACTGTTGTGTTCTTCTAGGAAGCCCAAAACGTTCAAATTGTCATTCAGAAATTGCTCCTCATTGAACTTTGTACAATCCTCATGCTTTAGATAATTTCCTCCAGACGATGGGGTGGCATTCCTGTTCCTTCCGTCACACCTACTGCTGCTGTTGTTGTTCATAATATCGGCGTTCTTGTACTTGTGGTTCTTGTGGCCCTTCTTGTGGTAGTCGTGTGCATCGTTCTTCCTGCCAATCTTGTTTCCGCTGTGGTTTTGGCCGTGATTTGGGCCGTGGTTTCCGCCGTGCTGGATGCCATTTCCGCTGCCGTTCGCGCTTCCACTCTTGACGGCGTTTTCTGCACCTCCCTTCTTGCTACAGTCGTAGGAGTTGTCCGTCGTGCTGTCGTTCAGTGCATGGGGGTCCATTGCTTCCGTAACATCGCCAACACCATCATCTTCCGTGAGCGCGCTAACTTTATTCGGATGAGTCGTCTCCTTCTTCTTGGGCATAACACAATATGTTTCATTCCTCTTTCCGTTTTCTCCGTTGTGCATATTGTTGCTGATGCCGTTTCCGCCCTTCTTTTTCTCATAATCCAATTTGTCATTCTTCATTTTGCTCGTTCCAATGATTATATTCTTATCCGTTATTTCCATTGGATGTTCCCTTAATTCATTCTGGCCATGAGCATATCTGCAAAATTGCCCTGAGAAACATTTCCCCTTAATAAAGCTTTCGCACAAAGCCGTCTTGTACAAATTTTCTGTGGCCCTCAATTCGATGTTCGTGTGTGCGTACTTGCACTTCTTATCATTGCATGATTCGTTAATTTTCAATTTCGGGCACAAGCTCGTTTTGCACAAATTGGGTAACTCTCTCAGTTCATTTTGTGCATGTGCATACAAGCAGGTCTTTCTCCTTTCGCACTTCCCCTTAATATACCATGGGCAGATCTTCGTCTTGTAAAATAAGATCCTCCTCTCGCTAGTGTTTACCACATTGCTCAAATTTTCCTCCTTCCTCATGTTTCTAAAATCGTCATTCATCTTTTCCTTCGGTGCCGTGGGAAACATTTTCTTTTCCATAAACTTCGCAAAATTTTTCTTGCCGTTCATTTTTTTGAGATATGGCGAGGTTTTAAAATTTGGGTGAAAATGCTTTGACTTCCCTTCTGGGTGCAGTTATTTTCCGTATTCTTTTTGCTAAACGTGGGTAGCTATATATATATATATACATACATACGCGAGCACTTCTTTGTCCCTGTGTTGCTGCCTTTTCGCTCGCGTTTCTTCTTCTTTCCGCGTTTGTGCGAGCGAAGCTACGGGGATACGCCCAGTACTAAACAATCACAATTAAATGGTAAGGACGTGGCAATAGTAATTAACAACTTACAGGCACGGAAACGCATGCACCGCTGGGTTGAAAAAAAAGATATCTCTCCTTGTACGGTAATAAAAATGATGCAAACAGCAAGGTTATTAGCACATGTATAATCGTATAAGCATTAACTCAATGGGCGCTTCGCAAGTTGCGAAATGCTAATTTTGCAAGTGGAAAAAAATGTACAGTATGTTGTGCACTATATTCTACTGTAAGGCCGATAAACAAAGGCATAAAAAGGGTAAGCAGATTGGATAAAACACAGTGCGGAGGGAGGGGATAATTTCGTCTCTCTTTTTCTTGTTTTTTTATTCTCTCTTTATCAATATTTTTATCTCTCCTTTTTTATCTCCTTTTGATCGCAAAAAAAAAAAAAAACACTGTGGACGAGTTACACAAATGGCGTAAAACTTGGAGACGCGTTTTTCTCCACGCTCGAACTGTACATACACACTAGTACTCACATATATGCACGAATGCGCGAATGGAATAGCACGTGTATAAATGCAGGGCTCGCCAGTTTCTTCCTTTATATTTTTCTCTCGCGCCTATCCGTTATCATTTTTATTTCGTTGCATGAATGAGCTAACGGGCGCACGTTCATGTAAATGTGCACCTGCGCCTCCCTATCTGCGTGTATACGTCACCACAATGTGCAGTGTGCCTTATGGTACGACTCGACAAACGCACATTCATTCGTGTGTATACATGTACGTATATATATATATACACACACACATATACGTACACTGGTATGAGGGCTAAACACGCGTGGTCGCAATATGCTCGCGCGAAAGCGTTGCACAGGTAGATACTTGTCTAAACAACTTTATAAAAATAACGTACCTTGCAATCGCTGGTGCAAAATTGCGCCGGATGTGGATTATCACTCTTTCGTGTCGTATGCTCGTGGTACACACACACGCACATATATGTATGTACATACGTAAACGAATACGTGCATATGCCCACGCTCATTCGTGTACGTGCACACACATACACTCACGTCGGTGAATATTAATTATATGGGGGCTAAAACAAATATGTAAAAAAAAAAAAAGGTGGCAATTATACAATAAAAATTCGTCTAAACACCTGTATGGTTAAAAAAAATAAAATAAAAAAAATTCACATAAAGGATCGTAAAAAATAAAATCTACATGGAATAATATCTCGAAAAAGTGGCGCGATAAAAAAGGGGCGCAGTAAACAAATGGCGCATTAAAAAAAGCAGCCTATATAAAAAATAAAGTATTGCATTACATAGAGGGAGGGGAATTGCACAGCAAAGCAGTACAAAATAAAATTTTAAAAAACGATATCTTAAAAAAAAGGTGATCTTAAAAAAATGCGATCTTAAAAAAATGCGATCTTAAAAAAATACGATCTTAAAAAAATGCGATCTTAAAAAAATGCGATCTTAAAAAAAAAGCAATTTTAAAAACGCAATTTTAAAAACGCTATCTCAAAAATGCAAAGCAAAAAATAGCATTATGTTAAACATTAATAAGTGGCTCACGGATAGGCAGCGTAATGGCGATACGTCCACATGAACTTGGCGCATGCATTCGGCTCGCGTGTACATATCACTACGTGAAATGTTCTACATAAAGATATTTAAAAAAAAATACAGAAATACAAAAATTGCAAGAAACACACGAAATTAAAAAAATTCAATTTTAATTACGATTACATGTAATAACTGTTACTATTTTTATCGTGTGAAAAAAAGATTCCTCGAAATATTACAGTGTGCGTATCTATATATGAGATGCGCTTTAAAGGTGCCCCGCTGTGACATATACACTCGTGCACGTGTGCATATATAAGCATCTACATACGTGTGCATATGGTTTGCATGCATGGGTGAATAAGTATGTAACATATGGCTTCATATATTACAAGGCCACACTGCTTTGCCATTCGCATGTGTGTGTGGCTATATATGGCGATACATATCAATATATGTTCACAGTATGCGTCGATATATGTCAATCTGCCTCAATATATATCATTGCATTTCTCTACACATGCACGTTCTTTCTTACACAACACGAATCCGCGCAGTGAACAATATAGTAAATACAGGCGCCTCCGCGAAGGACGTGAATAAGCTCATAAAAACAGCGGCACCCACGAAGTGTTAAAAATGAAGAGATTGCATGCGATTATACTTCAAAAAAAATAGGGAAAAAATAAAAATAAAATAAAAAAATATAAAAATAAATAAATGCATAATAGAATGATCAAAAGGAAAAAGTTTAAAAAAAAAACAGCTTCGTAAAAATTACTTGCGTAAATTTTAAAAAAGGAATTTCGAAAAAATTAAAAAAATAATTGCGTAAATTTTAAAAAAAATAATATCGCTAAAATTAAAAAATAAAGTCTCCGTTTCAATGCAAAAAAAATAAAATAAAAAAGGCATAAACATCAAATGGAAAAAGCAGTCTCTCTATATATGTATATTTCCCTGTTCGTACTTACAGAAAACATAGAACATGTCACTTTCATGAAATTTACGAACGGCGATGGGAAGGTCGACCTTAAAAGGTGTGTGCGCGGGGGGTGTTGTACGCTGGGCGGGAAAACGATCGTCGCGCCTTTCAGGCAATTATTATATGGCCGTAGCGTGGTTGTAAAAAAAAAAAAAAGTGCACGGAGTCAAAAAAATTCAGACGAACCCACACGTTCTTGCATACACACGTGCATATGCTCATTTATATGTACACACACTTCGGATGTACAATGAAATGGCAGCATGTGAGTGGGGACACCAAGTAGCAAAGAATGTATAATACGCGAGGGTAACAATTCTGATACGTGAAAAAATAAAAAGTGAAAGGAGAAAAGTAAAAAGGTAAAAGTGAAAAGGTGAAAAGTAAAAAGGTGAAAAGTGAAAAGGTGAAAGGTAAAAAAGTGAAAGGTAAAAAAGTGAAAGGTAAAAAAGTGAAAAGTAAAAAAGTGAAAAGTAAAAAGCAAAAAAGTAAAAACGTGAAAAAATTAAAAAAGTGTAAGAGCGTGAGCCTAAAAATTTGTTCGTAAAACGTAATGATAAAAAATTAGAAAAAAGGAGAGTTTGTAATTGGCTGGAATAAAAGATTGCAAAGGGGGAGGGGGGGCGAAATTTAATGTTGCCTTATACATACGTGTACGATGGACGAGAATGGAGCCCATGCACACTTATGCAAGTGTTAAGGCATGCAACATAAGTCTATGCGGCTAGTAAAGCGGTAAAAGTGCTCTATACGTACATATGTATATATGTACATATATATGCATTTACACATGTGCACGTTTTTCTTCTGAGGCTCTACCAGGTAAAGCCGCTAGCACATAGACATGCGTAAACTTTATATACACGACTGGCTAAAAACAAGCCGCTTTCGTTAAACACACGGGTTGTGTGGGGGGGAAGCGCGATTGCGATGAGCGGATTCTCACGTATGTGCATATATTATATATATACACAAACATACATGGCACATGCGCGTGCAATAACAATACGGGCTTCAGGGAACTACGTGAAAAGTCCTCTCATGCTTTCTGTCGCTTAACCGCTACTACAGCCGTTCACACGTGCGGGCACATATGCGCGGCGAGAGCAGACATAAAATTTATTATGCATAAAAATAAAAACGGGCGTGTTCACACACCGTTGGGGGAAAAAAAATAATGAAAAAAAATAATGAAAAAAAATAATGAAAAAAAAAAGCACCAAAGGTAGGCTTATACGTGTGCGCACGTATGTATATATGTATTATCTATCTACACATATACACACACACGCGTGGCACATGCGCACGTATATTCCTTCCTTCTCGCTACAGGCCGTGTATATACAGTGGGAATAATGCGCACACGTGCATCCGTACAAGTGCATGTTCGTACGAACATATACAACCCGTACAACACATACGCCTTGCTGTGCACGTGAATTTAATTTGAAAGGAATTATATATCCTTCAACACAAAAAATTAACTATTAAAAATTATTAAAGAAACATTTAATGCAAGATAAACATTATATATTTCTGTTTGGATTGGTTAATTGCAGGTATGAACATGCAGAGGTCAAATTGTACGAAAATGAAAAAGCATAAAAGCATATAATATATATGTTTGTTTGTATATAAAAACAAGCAGGCGTGGCGCAAGGGGGGGAGATATGCGAATAGGCATTCAAAATATAAAAAAATTGTCTCAAAAAAAAATATGGGGGAATTTCACTATATATAACATGGTACTCTTATATATACGTATACGTAAGCGCCTAATATATGTATATATATATGGGCACATATAGCTATATATACGTGTAGGTATATATATATATATGTATATATATATGAATATATAGAGGCACATATAAGTATATATATTTACGTACGCAGGTATATATTAGCAAAGGCCCATGTGAAAAGAGGGGGGGAGGGCGACGCAGTTTTGTATTAATATATACATGTACATATATATATACGATTAAAAAAAATAAACAGTTTACATAAATTATATAAGCATGGGTTTACATGAATAACTTTTTTTTAATGATTTAAAAAAAGTTACAATTAAAAAAAAATGAAATAAAACATGCTATTTTGTAATAGCAGGTTTAAGTTTTAAAGTACTTTTTTTTTTGGAGGGGGGGGGCCTTTTTTTTTTTTTTATAAACAAAAATTCTCTTTAATCTTCTTCTTAATCTTTTGGCCGTTTTATATCATTTGAACTTTTTGCTTTTTTGGGTTTTTAAGTTTTTGCTTTTTTTCTTTTTCTTTTTCTTTATTTTTGTTTTGTTTTTTCTTTATTTTTGTTTTGTTTTTGCTTTTTTTCTTTTTCTTTATTTTTGTTTTGTTTTTGCTTTTGTTTTTCTTTTTATTTTTGCTTTTGCTTCTGCTTATATTTTTGTTTTTATTTTTTCTATTGCTTTCGTTTTATTTTTTTTTTTGCTGGTACTAATTTTTTTGCAATGTCATTATTTATATGGTTTATAAAAATTTTCTCAAAAATTGCCGTAAAAAACATGATAAATTTGTTTGCTATATATAATTATACCCGTGAAGGCTCGTTCACTTTATATATGTACATTCACGTATACGGGGCGGCAAAATATATGCAGTGTAACGAAGATGTAATTGTACATATAATATATATGTATATATAATATATATATAAGAACATGTTTATTTTTTTCTTCGCTGAAATTGGACTAAATTCCGATTTCAAAAATTGTTGCAATTAAATTAATGGCGCAAAAAGTAGGGGCATAAAAAAAAAAAAAAATAAATTTTCTATCCTATAAATTAATAATCGGCCAACATGTGCTCACTGCATAAATGGCAGAATTGCTCATACGTACATATATGTACAAATTTTTTGTACTTTCACGTCGCATATGTTCATATGTATACAAAATAATATGCGTAGATAAAGTTCAAATCGATTCTTCTCCTCTTAAAAAAACAAGCTGCGTTTACGCGATTGCATATGTTGTATTATACATATGCGAGTGTCAATTTTAAGTGCCTTTTTTTCGCGCCCCTTGTGCATATAAAAATTTACATATATATATATATATGCAATGTAATATAATATATATAGCTTCTTATGCGCTATAGGGAGAAAAAAATGCCGCGAAAAAACGGAAGAAGCAAAACCCAACGTGTAGCCTAGCTGCATATATGCGCTCCCAATACGTGCGTGCAATTTATAAAAAAGCGTGCGCTTCATGATTATTATATGCGCCGTTTAACAGGTTGTATCAATATTGCAGGCGCGACGCCATACGTTGCACGTATATACTTATATGTATACAATACATATAAGTATTACATGTAAAAATTTATGCGTATGTGCCTGCCTATATGCGGCAATTCGACGTAAAAAAACGCGTCCTATGCAAGTGTTCTTCACCTGTCACATGTGCACTGCTTCACTGCGCATGTGCTTAACATCCCGCACCGCGTGAATGGCAAAAATTGCGTGACGCACAAGTGTTCTGCCAGGGAAAATTAAGCTACAAAAAAAAAACAAAACAAAAAACAAACATATGTATAGTACATATAAATATATATATAGTACATATATAATGTATATAATATATGTATATATAATTGCGCGAAACGCCACCTCGTAAAATCGAGAAAACGCACATCTCATGGTGAACAAACACTTGTGCAGAGCAAATGTCGCAAACCTGTTGCAAAACATTTCCGTGCTGCATGTTACATTTTTAAGTGCACAAAAAAAAAAAAAAAAATGACATCAACTTGCGCGCAAAATGGCAGCGGACGTAACTGCTCCATTCCTTCTTTTTGCAAAATTATGGCCCAAATTTTAAGCAGCACGAATTAAACGTTTGTAGTACAGTGTTAAAATTGCTGCTGTTGCTGCCACGTAAGCGAAGTCGCGCCGATGTTTGGCACATCGACCAAACGTAGCAATAGACGGCAATTTCGGATCCAGGCAACCCCGCTCTACCCACAGCACATATTCATAACCACATGTACGTTTAAAAAATGCGCTTGCTTTGGGCCCCTCCTCCTGACCGACTGATTAACAAATTTGAGAAAATGCACTTCACGCCGGGTGTCGCTGTCTTAAACGCTTCTTCGGATTGGGTGCCAAGTTGCATAACCGAGATCATAAAAAAATTACCCCCATTGACAACGCTAACGCGAATGCTAATCCCAATCTTAGTGCAATAATATTTCTCGTGCCCTTATATGTAACGTTTGCATGGCACCGTTGGTCGTTTAAAATTTTTTTTTTTTGTTACTTGTACAAAGCGCGCACCTCCGCAGTACCACCTGTCGATCTCGTATGGTTGCAAACAACGTACAGCACATGCGCTGAGGGCACGTTTCATTCCGCCCACATGTTCCGATTGGAAAAATAGAACATATAAATAATGTGGCCCCGTTTAATTGATACGTGAAAACAAAGCAGACCTATAACACTTTTCGGGTGCATGCAATTTTTCTATTTTAACCCCTGCGCGACATGGCAGAGTGTGGCTTTTTTTGTGTTTCCGATTAATGGGGCTTTTCCGGGTACGCCACAAATAGGTACATACGTACATACATATAAATACATATATGTATGTATATATATGCACGATGACCTTACCGCGTTTGCACGCGTGGCCTTGCGTTTCATTTCATTTTTCCGCATTTTGGCCCCCCTTTTTGCATCCCCCTGCAGTAATGATTAAATCGCCATTGTGGGCAACCCACGTGTGAAAAGCGCCTCCACATTTATCTGCACCGTTTTTAAGAATGAGGAAGGCATCAATTAACAATATTCGAACTTCATACTCGCCATTAACGCGCTTGTTTCGGATAGGGCAAAAGTGCCACTGCTACAAATGTGCACTTTTTGCGCAGTGAAGTCGTTCATTCATGCAGTTCTGCGTAGTGGCATTGTGATGTATAACCACGTGAGACTGCCCCAATGGATGTACCACGTTTATGTACCCACCTTGTCAACTCTTGTTAAGTAATATATCGTGCCCAATAGGGAAGAGGCGATTGGGACGACGAGTTACGTTGCCCCAATTTAAGGCATACCCAAAGAGAATTCACCAAGGGGAGTCTTACAGCCCCCTCCTCCTTAAGAAAAGTACAGCTGCGCACAGCCGCCTGCTTATCTCACAATTCATTAAGCACAAGGTATGTACTATACGAACGGGTTAATAAAAATTGTGGACTTTTCCCATCGCTAGGGATACAAAATATAGCGTAGTTGTAATGGCATATGTCATAGTCTTTTTATTTTTATTTTTTTTTGTATTCCCGTTCTGCCGCGTATCCAGTTGGCATTTTTTTTTTATTTTTATTTTTTTTGTTATCATTTTTTATCCCCCTCGTTAAAATAAAGTGGCAGGTTACTACAAACCCCCGTCGACGTGTTCATTCGCGCCGGCGTATGCATTAACACACGACAGAATCGCACCATTTAAGAGGTATATTCAAATTGGTCGCGCTTAAACATTGTCACGTAGCAGAATGACTGCCCGTTTAGTGTTACGACGCAACGTCCGTTCGGCAAAACAAAAAAGTTACCCTTCATGTGATGGAAAAAAAAAAATTCTTCGTCCGTTTCGAATAGGACTCATTCGCAGCAACAGGGAGCTAAAACTGAGTAGCGAAGCTTGTCTCACAGTTGCACACCGATCGAGGTGTTTCAACCATGACTACACATGCGTATACGTACATGTGCATGCATATATGTGCGCCCCACGACAGGAATTCATAGTAAGGATAACAAACTGGATCGCATTTTTTTTTTTTGCCTTACACGCCCCGCGTCATTAAGCTGCTAAATGCTAAACGCTAAATGCAAAACAATGGTGTGTGTTTCAAATTAACGCTTTCCAAATTGGGGAAAAAATACTTTAACGTAACAAAAAGGTTGTGATGACTCAACTTTTTATCGCCACGTGCGGGGATGTTAAAAAAATTGCTTCTCTCGTGGCCGTTCTGTTCACCTTCCTCTTCGTTATCATACGCACTGAGAAGGTTATCCACCCTTTTGCGCTCAACTTCGTTTCCACCACGGAGACATGACAACTGCGTGTTAAAGGATAAATCGAACTGTTTCAAATTTGCCAAAAAGGGAAAGTCACTTAACGACTTTATTCTATTAAAACTGATATTTATGTGGGAAATATTTTTGTGCCCATTGAGTAAGTACTTAACAAAATGGAGAGACGTAATTTTATTGTTTTGTAAATAAAGGTGAGTCAAATTGGGTGCTTGCCAATTCAGTACCCCTTCTTCACCAGGGTGTTCTCCCTTCGTCTCGGCTACAAAGAGAGGATCTTTCTCCACGTTAACTGAGCATGCTTGATGTGTCTCCATTTCAGCAGGTGTAGGCGAACCATCCATGGGCGCCAGTTCACAAATCTCATTGTGCGATAAACACAAATGAAGGAGATTCTCCAATTTGTGTTTTCCCCAGTAGGGAAAAAGAATTAAAAAGTTTTTTCGTATGTTTATTGTTTTTAAATTGTGCACCTTTAAAACACTCTCCTCGCTAATTATTTCATTCTGGATAAGAACACACAAAAGGTTGTCAATGGAGAGGTGTATAAAGTAATTGCAGGACAGATCCAATTCCCACACAATTAGATTTTTTGCCTCTTCCTGGTTATCCCATTTTCCCGACTCAACGTTTTTGTTCTTTCGGGAAGGTATCCCTATGTTGTTAATGGTACCTGCTGCTATACCCATCTCTGCCTTTTTTAAGGCATCCAATATGGCTATACGGTTTTGACGTACTATTTGGGCAAAATTTTGTTCGCTTCTTAACTTTAGTTTTTTAAAATTTAATATGAGATTTGTGCAGGCACCTGATGGCTCATCTGTCCGTTCCATATACACGAAAGTCCTTCCAGGGTGTCCCCCTTCTTCTCCACAGTCTCCTTCTTCCCCATGGTAGCGAGCCAGATCAAGGGACATTCCCCTGGTTACACCCTCGCTGCTTCGTTCATTGCCATGTATCACGGCACTTCCCCTTTTTTCGCACTCACCACCATGCGGATCTTCCCTCATTCTGGGAGCAGATTTCTAAAACGGCAGTCACCTTACCAAGGAACCTTTCACCCTAGTACGTCTGCGCAGACGTGGCATTCTCTCGTACAAAAGGGACCAACGGATCATCAGCTATCGGGAGAACATCATAATAGGGGGTATTGACACTTGACGTGCGGGAGTTTGAACCCGCATTGGGATTTTGTTGGTGACAAGGGAACTAAGAAGTAAATGTGACGTTCAAGTTTATTCGAACTGGTACGTATTCTCAGGCACATGTACGCGCTAATTTGCGCGCCCACTTAATACCTAATTACGCGCGCACTCCAGCGACTCTTTCGAAATGCTGCGCCGAACCCCCCAAACACGGAAATAATGTTCAATTCCCCGCAAAAAAAAAAAGAAAAAGAAAAAAAAGGATAAACTGGCGTGTAATGGGTTATGCGCACTGACAACGAGAGAGTGCAAAAGGGGGCAGGCACGAGAAAATGTGGTTCACTTCCCCATTGTTCTCCTATGCAACGTTGTGCCACACTTCTACCATTTTAAATTTTCACCATAATAAAAAGGAGTAATCAGAATAGGGTTTAAAACACTCCATATGGTTTCCCTGCATCCTGCTGCCCATTGTTAAGGTAGAACAAGCACAGGAGCTATGCGACAGGGTCGTCACTGCATATGTATATCTTCACAAGGTACTACCTGTTAGTGCATTTCTCCATGCAGAGGTAAGCAGCAACAGGGGGTTGCATGTGTGAGGGGATAAAACACAGGGATGCACATTCATTTTGGAGTGGCATTAAAGAGGTTTTTTTTTTTTTCTTTCTCTTTTTCGTGTTCTCTTTCGCCTCATGGCACTACTTCCATTTCACCGCCTTCCTTATTTGCGACTTAGGTTTCCGTTCTAGCAGCAGCTAATCCCTACGGACGCGCATCGAACGGGAAAAAAAACAGCCATTTTATTAACTCAAGGGATTACCTAAAAATAAAGGGCAAAATATAGCGGAAACTCCACGAGTGGATCGTGCCCCGGTGACAGCATATACCCATGCATAGTTGCCTTTCATCCCCTCCCCACCAGCACCGAGGGATTTAACCACCGCCGCAAAGGATGTCATGTAAACTCTCGCGACAGACCCAAGGATGAATAACGACGAAGTGAAAATTATCGAAGAGGAATATAAGCAGTTTTATGATAAATTTTACTACATAAATGAAAACACATTTTGCATAGATATAAATATGAGTGAAGAAAATGAGGAGGAGTCCAAAAATATGGTCCCCAAGAAAACGCTAAAACTGGTCATTCAATTTGATGGTCACCATTTCGAAGTATTGAATGAGGATACACATCGAGGAAGTTGCTCCAAAAAAACAGAGTTTGAAAATATTGAACAAATTTTCAATACCTTTTGCCCCCTGTCCTTTAAAAAGTTCGTCAGCCAAGGCATCACAAGGAGGTTAAATTCGTCTTTGTAGCTTTTCCGCCCAAAGGGGGAAGACTCAGCTCGATTGTGCGCCCTGTCCGGGGTCATCGCCCCTACGCGATTTAATTGGCCTCCCAAAATTTTGCCTTAGTGGGGAAAAAGGTGGCGCAAAAGAGGGGGAAAAAATTGATACCAAAAGGGGGAAATAATTGGTACAAAACGGGGGATAAAGTTGGTGAAAATTTTCCATTTTTTCCAAATCGCCAAAATTGCCAAATTGCCAAATTGCCAAAAATTGCGAAAGGGACAAACACAGATAAGCATCCTAACGGACTTGCCAAAAAAGACTAGCTTAAAAAAACAAAAACTTTGGCCATCCCCCCTCATTGCGGAAAAGCACTCGAAATTGCCCCTCGTAAAGTTAGTTCAGTTTAAGGAGCATATTACTGATATAATCACCTCTTAAGCGCAGAAGCCACCACCACAACAACGAAAGGCACTTCAGCACGTTACTCTAGCAGGAGGACAAGGTACGCCCACGTTCCAACTAAGCATCCGTCCACAAATGAGCGACTTCGTGAAGGTCGACCTGGTACACAACCTGTACAAGAACAAAAAATGGAAAGAAATAAAACTGAACAAATTCGAAAGCATAGAAAATGTGAAGAAGAAAATATACACACACACGGGCACCCTCCACAACAACATGGAACTCTATGCATATGACGAGCTAAACATAGACAACAGTCAAGTCCACCTGCGTAACGATCACTTATGCCTTAACGATTACCATGTGAAGGATAACTACACCATCTACATACAAGATAAAGACAATGCCGCCCCCAACGACATCATTTATCACATAGATGATGCTGAGAAACTAAACCAACTGAAACACTTCAAATACGAAATGAAGGAAGAGGACTATGACAAGCGGCAGGACACGTTTCGAAATTTTATAAAAAAGTTGAGGGCGCGTGGGGGAGGGGCTTCCCAAGGGGAGGCTCCAAATGGGGAGATCCACCTCAATGGGGAAAGCCACCACAACGGGGAGATCCACCCAAATGGGGAAGACCCCCTGCACAACCCCCCCTACGATGAACAAACCTACCAAATTGGAAACAGGTGCAGAATAAAAATAGGAGACCGCAGAGGCGTTTTAAAATTTGTAGGAAAATTAAAAAAGGGAAACGAAATTTTTGTTGGCGTCGATTTAGACGAACCTTTGGGGAACTCCGACGGCACATACCAAAAGAAGTTCTTGTTCGAATGTAAGGGAACCAAATATGGGTATCTTGGAAATATTAACTCTATCGAGGTGGGAGACTTTCCCCCTTTCGACATCATGGATTTAGACGAATTTTAACCCACTATGGAAGACTGTGAATAAGCCTTTTTTTTGGGGGGCACCCACATAGCGTGCAAACATTTTACATACTACCCCACGCCGCGGATGGTGAGACCGCAACGAATTCCCAACCCGATACGTAACTGTACACGCATCTTGGGGGGGTTACTCTCTCCGCTTCATTCTCATGTGTGCGCAGTTTTTATCGCCAACATATGGCACGTTAAGCGCCCTTTTTTTTTACATTTCATCTCTTTTGGCCTCACTCGAAAGGGGAAACAAAACGGACTTACTGTTAACAGCGGATTGGGCAAACTGCTCATTGGGCTATTGGGGGCTGGCCTTGCATGTCCCCCCAACATTTTAATTGTATATATATGCCCGCCCCCCCCGTTCCACTTCGCCATTTTACTAAAACATCCATTCGTGGGATTAACCCATCTCGGGAAAAACAAAACAGAAAGGGTTGAGTAAGTGTTGCGATGTGAGTGCATAGGAAGGGTAAGCTTCCCACGGAAAACTGATTTCTTTTTTTTTTTTTTTTTTTTTTCTTCCAAATTTGTGCAGTGCAAAATAGAGATGAGCAAATATTTTTATTAACCCCTTTTAATTTTTAAAACACTGCGCATTGATAAATTGCTGCAATGAATAATGAATTAAAAATTGTGCAAAAATGCAAAAAGGCACAAATCTCGACTTCGAAAACATTCATACTTTTTTCCTTTCTTGGAAAGGTATGATATTTGTCACCCCCACCACATCCCTTAATTGCGGCGTACTCTTTGGTGAAGCGTTCCAATTTATTTTGCTTCCCCTCTTGGTAGTGGGCAAAAACTTCAGTTGTCCCCTCCTCGGCGTCCTACCCTCTGCCAAATGCATACGTGCTTGTTGCGTATCCTTATATTCGCACCCGTTCTGTATATTCCCCCTAGTAGTACCGTACTAGTTGTAAATCTCCCCTTTTTAAAAAATGAGTGATGAAAATGAACAACACAAAGATGCCCTCCTCCAAGAAATGAGTGAGTACAAAAACAACAGCAAGAAGTTCCCCGATATACTGAGAAGTTTCGTAAAGGAGAATATTTCTGACCAGCGGCTCGCAGAAAGGTAAGTATGCCACTCGGTGGAGTCACCCATTTGTGCATGCTATCACTTTGGGGCCGCCTAAAAACGGTCGAGATGCTCAAAAGGCAGAAAAATCCAAATCACTTGTGCGCCCATCACCCCCCCACACATACACTTTGCAGATTTTTAAAAGAATTTGATGATTCCTACTTAAAGGTTATGAACCTTGATGAACTGGAGCTTCTCTGCTCATTCATCCTGAAGAGGAGAAACATCCAAGTGAAGTAGCCACCCTGGTCAAACAGGCGAAGTTTTCATTTAAGGGAAGCCTTCCCCATTTGGCACACACCTTTGTCTGAGATGTTCATTTTTTTATGTAGAAGAGTACACACAAAAAAAAAAAAAAAGGCCCCAAAAAATTTGCGAACAGGATAGTGACAAAAATTGAAAGAGGACATGTGCAACATTACTCTTGTTGGATGGTTGGATCACTTATGTCCATTTTTGCTTCCTTGGAGTATCCCCCCCCACAACCTCTGCGTGAATACCTAAGATGCACTGCATCATGTGTACGGATGGGCCATCCTGATCAAAGTCGATATTTTCCGACATGTAACTAATCACATCCATGTAATTTGCATGCTCCAACAAATAAAACTTTTTTTTTTAAAATAAAATTTATCATATGAAATAATAACTTAAAACTTACTCTTCGAACGAGGAAATTTTTGTTTCGAATGTAAAAATTTGCTAATGTAAATCCATCAGTCAAAATTTCGTCTATATAAAAATTGCAGTTGCACGAGCTGGTAAAAAATACGATATATGTTGAGATTAAAGAAAGGACGAGGGATGGATCATTTGAATAATATTTTCTCAACTTGTATTCGTCATATTCTATGTTGATAGCTTCCTTTTTTATGTTCACGTCGAGCAGTTTTGTGTACGCACTAGCGAAGAAGAAGCTACAAAGGGTGGTCATTGACTTGGTTTTTTTCTCAACATTTTGGAGGCTCATCTTGGAGGCCTCCTTTTTTTTAAGCAGACCGTTATTACTTCCTTTTTCTCGCAAGTCACAAATTTTGCTTCTTTCGTGTCTGTCCCTATTTGGCTTGTGCAACGGGCGGGTGTTCCTCTTCCATCCTGTTCGTCCACTTTGGAGCGGTTCCTCCTCTTCTTCATTCGCGCCATTCGCTCCATTCACGCCATTCACAGCGAAGACGCGTTGTCCCCCCACCTGCGCGTCATCCGATTCCCTTTTACTCTGCGAATCAGGCGAGGGGGGGAGCGACACCCGTTCGGAAGCGACATGGGCAGCGGCATCATCATTGTTAGCGGCATCATCATTGTTAGCGGCATCATCATTGTTAGCGGCATCATCATTGTTAGCGGCATCATCATTGTTAGCGGCATCATCATAGTTAGCGGCATCGCCATCACCACTTGGGGAACTTCTTCTGCTTGGGAAATTTTCAATCAGATGGTAAAATTTATCCGAGATGTTTCCCAAGTCGGTTTGGTGGTCCACGCGGCGGTTAGCTTCCTCACTCGCTTCCTCACTCGCCTCCTCACTCGCCTCCTCGCTCGCCTTCTTGCCCGACACGCTCAGCCCCATCTGCGCCGTAACCTCACGCGCGCTCTGAAACACTTCGCGCAGAGTAGCGCGTCCCGAAAGAAACAGCACGCACAACTGTAGACACAACAGGAGCACCATCTTTTGCACACTCGAGTGCATATTCGAGTAAACGTTTTTAAAAATAAATTTGCATATCTCAATTGGCTCATTGATAGTAAGAAGGATCATGTCAAACAGTTTGATCGTGGCGAAGGGACTCTTCCCTTCTCGAAGGAGACAACTCGAATGGTTTAGCGAAAGTAGTGCTTCATATAATTCTACACACAAATAGGTTAACACATCTCCCTTTCTGATAAACTTTGGCAAGGCAACCACTGCCTGACATATGCGAAAATTTTCTTCATCATACGTCTCCTTCTTGTCATTCAATTTCATATAGTCATAATTCATATCCTGTTCATTTCTTTCGATATAATTTGCTTTGCCTTTCATTCTGTGCAGACATTCGAACAGATCTTCCGGTGGGTCTGTATACATGTGCTTGTTCCTATCCACGTTGAGGTAGTATTCGTTTTCTAATTGTAGCTCAACTAGGAACTGCTTCTCTTCGATGTCGTATAGGTCGTTTTCGATTAACGAATCTGCGTTTTGAATCAGCTTATCGTCTTCGCTTTTTTTCTTCCCTTCGTCAGGGGGTGGTTCCCGCAGGGTGGCCACCAGCGCGTCCACTTCGTCATTCGATTTGTCATTCGATTTGTCATTCGATTCGTCACCCGATTTGTCATTTGCTTCTCCTTCTCCTTCTTCTTCTACTTCTTCTCCTTCTTCCACTTCTTCCACTTCTTCCACTTCGTCACCCTGGGTGCCCCGCTCCGGGTCGTTCATCCGGATAAGGTCCCCCAGGTAGACAAACCCACTCTGCTTAATAACTTTGAAGCACCTCAGTTCTTCTGGGAAGCGCTCTGCTGGCTGTTGCAAACTGGGGAAGAGACTACCTCCCTCCCTAGGCTCTTCACAATTGCCCATTTTTACATCGGTCCGCACATGCTTTTTTCCCGCCTTGTAGGATAGAGCATCAACGTAGAGCCTGAAATGGTCAGCCAGTATTTGCCCAGCGACCAGGGACACTTCATCCTTCCGCTTAAACAACTCACGCACCATTTTCGTAACCCTTTCAAATAGCTTTGCACTGTGGTGGGAATTCAATTTGTATATATGTAACTCCACCTCGGAAAGTGCACCAAAATGGTACGAACTCTCAACAAGCTTTTTATTTACACACTTCATGTGTACGCTAAATGTGTAGAGTAATTTGCTCAAAATTATGGGGACAAAACTGGAAGCAGCTTTTTGTTGAGAATCGGGGGAGAATTGTCCCAAAACGAAGAAAAACATTTCTTGTAAAAAATCGAACGCCATTATTCCGACCCTGATCCGTTCATCTGATGTGCAATCTGTAGCACAGCTATACATGCTTTGATTTTCTTCTCCCTTCACTTGCCTAACAACGTTGAGGTAACTTCTTCCCTCGCGAATCACTTCACTAGAGTGAATCACTTTTTTCTTCTGTGTGAAGTTGGCAAACGGTGTGCTGGAAGCTGTCCAATTGGGCCCCACCAAATCGGCTAGGAGCTCAATGAAGGTAAGGGAAAAACTGAGCGGCAAACAATTACGGGAGAAAATGCTGAATAATTTTTCCAAAATGTAGAAATCCCATTTATACAAAAAGGCAAGGTTGATAATTACACACAGAAGATACTTTACCGTTCGGTTAAATAAACATAAGGAGAGCTCTTCTTCATTTTGAACGACTTTGACAAAGGGACTCACATTCTCGATTAAGCTGGTGAGTAGTTTTTCTCCAACAGATTCCCCATGACAGTACAGGTGGACGTAATAAAAGAGGTTCTGCAGGATGTGGTTCATCCGGGTTAACTTGAGTGCGTCCTTTGAGCTTTCCCGCAAGTCGCTCCCCTTGTCCGCCTTGCCGCTTCCACTCACGAGTAGAAGCCGCCCAAGGAGTGTCTGGCAAAAGGGATTCACCAAATGGCAGTTCACCACCCGCTTCGTTAACAGGGCCATCTTTTCGTAGTTCACTGTAGCCTCATCTCCATGCAGCCAATAAAAGACACAAGTCTTCACAGCATGTTTAGAAAATCCTTCGTCATTCAATTCCCCTGGAATGATGTGCTGATAAATATACAGCTTCCTCTTTTCGTCGTTTCCTTTTTTTCCACCTACATCAGTTATACACTTAAATAGGACAAATGGGAGAGTAAAATATGCCTTAATAATGTTGTGAATATCTTCATGGTACTTTTCCAATGCTGTGTTGATGTGATTTTCCCTTTGTTTAATTGCCTTTACGTTACTGTTGTGCTTTTCCATACGGGTCGCACTCTGGGGCGGTCGTTCATTCTCTGCTTGGCGTAACACCCCTCCGCGTAGGTACTTGGATAAGATATCCCCCTCGGCATAAACAAATTTGATCAAATCGAGGACGAATGACCAATTTTCGAGGGCCACCTGGTGAGCACCACTGCCGCTACCACTGCCGCCACCACCACCGCTATCACTACCACAAAGCATCATACTCAACGCTTTGTTAACTCCCGTTATGATCCACTCACTTAGATAGACCCCTCCGAATGGGAAGAGTCTTTCCACCTGGGAAAGCATCGTTCCTCCTGAGTCCTTCCCTTTTGTAAGAAAATCAGAGGGGTAGTAAGGGGTAGCTCGGCATAGGTCTTTCCCCCTCTCTTCATCTAACTCTACCCTAGTTGCACCTTCACAGGAAGTGGTTCCCCCTTTTCTCCTCCTTCCCATTTCACATACAGGAATGAACCACACGTAGATCAAATGGTACCTCTGTGCTTCTTCAATCGTCTCGATCTTTAAAAAACCTTTCAGCGTACAACTGATAATACTGTGCAATACAAAGAAACATTCGTCAATCAGTTTGTTCATGTTGTTTTTCATCATTTTTATGGCTCCTTCGTTATTCCCCCTCTTTTGCAATTTCGCTATTTGGACACTTAGCGGAATGCGTGTCGCGAAGAATTCCTTCAATACATTCTCTACATCTCCCCCCCTTGCCCCCCTAGGTAGGACGTCCTCAAGGTGAATTTCCTCCTTGGGGTTCACCATCTATTCTTCGTTTCCTCTTTTGGGTGTGTGCATGTGCATTTGCGTGTGCATTTGCGTGTGCATTTACGTGTGCATGTGCATTTTCGTGTGCATGTGAATGAGCATTTGCGTGTGCCTCGCCTTGTTCGAAGTTTGCTCCGTTTGTGGCGCTTGTCACACCACCCACAATAGGCCTCTCCCACGGGTGGAGTACCGCTCTGAAGTCCCCTCGAAATGAAGCCAAAACGTGCGCACATATAACTGTTCATACATATGCGACTTGCTACGTGGAGGATGTTCTTTCCAAACTGAGTCATCTATCAAATGGGGCCACCCCTACTATCGCCGCTTTTCTTTTTTTTTTTTACAGAGAAACAGTTCTACTTTTTTTTTTTTCTGAACAGTTCCATCAAGCCAACACAATTCGGTAAGTTCCTCCGAAAAAAAAAAAATATATGAATGTTCGTGTACACTTTTTAGAGATGCCCCTTCCCAAGGGGACTTTTCACAAAATTGGCCATTCATTCGTCTCGCACGAAATGCAGAGTGCTAGCTTTAAAAGGAAAGAAAATTATCTCATCCATTTGGAACCGCATAATGATGTACCCTCACGCCGCATATTACTGTGAAGAACTCCTCCCGTGCATGCTCGTATGTGTATATTTATACCTATATGTGCATTTGTCCCCTCCCCTCACAACCTTTGTGGTTTAGTACATGGGGCAAAAGGGTGCGGACTTACACCTATGTAGATACGCACAAGCCCACACACGCGTGTACACCTTTTTTTCCGGTGCCGAGTACGAAGCTGTGTACGAGGTAGGAGGCCGCTTGAGGACTGTCACGTCAGCGGGACAGGATGATAGAACCGTTTAAACAGAATTGGCTAATCGAACATCACCAAGTAATACGAGGATCTTACATCTTGTGCTACTACATGGGAGGGGGGACATTCCTTTCGTGAAGAAGCAACACAGGGTAGGGGAAGCCTAATTCTGTGCATAACTGTTCGTACGTGGGATTAGTTCCACTGTCCTCACGGTGACCATTCAAAGAGAGTTGATGCACATCTCGGTGGTACTTCTCGCGCGAAGTTATACCCAGTGGAGGCGTAACATTTTGTCCTTCTTTTTATCGCTGGCGAGTGTGACGATGGGTATCCCTTTTCACTTTTCTAAAAATGTTGACAAAGGGGAACTCGTGCGATTGCGTTAAGTTATGTTATGTGTGCCCAGCAGAGGAAGTGTACCATAACCAGCACCCGTGCGAGAAGGGTTGAGTCAAAATGGGAGAATATTCACACGATCAATCACAGTGTGCAATACACAATTTACAGCTCAAATTGGCATATAAGAAATGGATCGGGAGTGGCTAACTTAAATGCAGAGTTGTTCACCGTCGTGGTTTAACCGGTACATGCTCATACGTCACTCCGCTATGTGACTTCCCCACGAGTATGCAATTCGTTCAACTCAACTGATCATTCCCATACCCCAGAATACACGACATTTACATCCACACCTCCGATGTGAATTACGTGGTCACAACCCCCGCCACAACTTCGTAAAGACAATGTTCGGAAATTTTAATTTCTCCCATTGGCTCACTTCATCATACGATATACAGCAGATGGCCACTGAAATGGAAGTGGAAATTATAAGATACCTTTTTTTGCGCTCTCAAAACAGTTATATAGGAAAAAAAAAAAAAAAAGTTCCCAAAATTTTGTGTACAAAAAGTACATGAAAAAAAAAAAAAAAAAAAACGGAAGAACAATGTAAAGTTAGACCTAATATCACTCACTTTTGGACGTTTTAAAAACAAAAAATATATACATAACATTTTTCTTCCTGCAATCCTTTGGACATTGCAAAAGGGGAGTGGGGGGAAGTAAAGGGAAAACCACCATAAAGGCAAAAAAGCGAACCAAAAAAAGGGAAAGCCATGCCATTTACCTCCGTCACCATAGGACATATAAATCATATACTTTTTTGCCAGTATACCACGAGGTAACAATTTGAGCAAAGGTACAAAAAAAAAAAAAAAAAAATCTAATGGGATGGACTCATTACGGGGAAAAATGTAGGCGAATTGAAGGACACTGTATTTTTTTACGAAAATAGGTAAGGAAAAGGATGCGAATTTCTTTCCTTTTTTTTTTTTTTCCTCAAAAAATGGACTTCCCCAGCGGTAGGACAGGCCGCTCTGTGCATGTAAGTACTGCCTAACACATAGGGGAAAAAAAAAATAAGTGTACATTGCAGGCAAAAAAAAACTGTAGGTATATAAACCCTCGCGTGGCGCGTTTTGGGAGAATTATTTTTACGACATTGGTTCACTTCATCGTTGCGCTTTTTTTCCCACGTTTTATATTTATTTTTCACTTTTTATGTTTATTTTTCACTTCTTATGATTATGTTTCCTTTTTTATGTTTATTTTTCCGTGACTCGCGCGTCCTTGGTGTCGCCGACTGCGTTCGATGGTTAAGAGGCCAATTGCGTATATATACCTTATGCCAGGCTCGCCATAACAGATATATACATATGCACCAGTCCGTACATGCACGTCAAAATAATTGCTTACGCACAAGTGCTGCGGATGGTAGTCCCTCCTCCCATGAGGGACATATTCAACTCGTTACTAATTTTATTTATACGTATTATTATAAAGGGGGAAACCGAAACCCGTTTTTGCATGGGTAGGTCAAACGAACTCTAATGACATGCGCGTAACATGAGAAAAATGTTTTTTTTTTTTCACTCTGGAGGGTTGAAACGAGCATATAAAATAAAAATATCCCATACATGAAGTCATGACCTTGTCAACCTCGTTAGGAGGACATGATTAGCGAAAGGAAAACTAACTCGCTCCCCATTGTTAGCAAAAAATCGTAATGTCATCGTTTTTTCTTTATATTATTACGATTTTTGGAGCAATTTCATTTCTTCCCCTTTTTATGTTTTTTTCAAAATTGCTATTTATTTAAGGGAAGAACAGAAAAAGAGGGAAAAACTTAAGTAGAGCATATATGACAGAACTGAAGCGCGGAGTAACGGCAGAGATAAAGAAAAAAAAGAAAAGAACAAAACAGAGTAGTTACTCTTGCAGATCGTTTATATTTGCCGTGCCTGCAAGGATCCCCAAAAGTTCCATTTAACGAGCGGCACCCGCCACCCATTTTGTATACGTAGTGAATTACATTCTAACCAATTGCTAATTACCGAAGCATGAATTTACATAGCCAACCAACTCATAGCAGAAATGGCATTACCAACTCGTAGCCATAAATGGGAAAGAACTAATTTGTTGTAAGCTCCAATTACCCATGCGGGGAAGAAGCAGGACAACCATTTGTAGTGCTCGCATGGAGGGGGAGGTAGCCACTTATAGCAGTAGTCCTCTCCTCAACGATGTCTCTATTTACGGTGGTTCCATTGCAGTATCCTACGTCAGATAGTCATGCAGGACACATGCAACCTGTGACATGTTTTTTTTTTTTTTTTTTTTTGGTTACCACGTCGTCTTTGCCCTCCTTGCATCAACCTGTTCCACGCGCTTACCTATGTAGCGTGTAGTATGTTCATATATTTGTTTCGTGATAAGCGTACGTAATTGCGTCTGTGCGGGTCCCCCTTATGCAACAGGACTCCCACGCACGTGCTGTACATCGCGGTTAGCGTAGTTATTTGCATGACGGAGGGTACTCGCCTGGACTATATATATATTTTTTTTTTCCGTTTTATTTCATCCCGCTGCTAGCAAAGCCAACAGAACGGCGTTGCCCATATGCTACTTTCCTCCACCATCGCTTGCATACCAATTTGATTCCCCACGTTGGTACACACGCTCCTATGCCACAGTTTTGAGGAAACAATATTGAAGGCTACGCGGTGACTAATTTATTGTGAGTTTTTTTTTTTTTTTTTTTTTGCGTGCCTAACCATTGAAGGTGAGGTAACGTGACCTCTCCCATACGTCATCATGGGGGACCCAAACGCTGTGGAGCTGCGCCCTATAGACGAAGACCACAGCGAAAGGGACAAAAAATCGGGAAACGCAGGTGATAGAAAGAAGCACCATCGAAGGAAGGAAAGCTTAAACAAGGGGAAGGAGAATGCACATGGTTCGCATAGTGATGACCGACAGGGAAGTCAATCGAGGGGGCACAGCGATGCGCACAAAAGGAGGCAAAATGGCCATCGCCGCAGAGATGGTTCGGGGAGAGGAAGTGCAGAGCCAGTCAGGGGTGAAAACGGCGCATCAGCGAACGAAGCTGCGAAAGAGGATGCTAACGAGGCTGCCAACGAGGCTGCTAATGAAGCCGCCAACCAAACCGCTAGCCAAACCGCCAACCAAGCAGCTGCGGAAACCCCCCGAGCGAGGGAACGGCGAAGCCGCGCGCCCAGCGAGGGGCAAGACAGCTCCACGTGCGCCGACCTGGACGAAGAAGCCAAGTTCATGGAGAACTGGGAGGAAACGCAGAAAAGGCTGTACGACCCAACCATAGGGTTAAGGAGGCACTACACAAACGAACTACTCTCATGTGGAGAAAAAAACAACATACGTGTATTGGAGAAATGGTCATCTATGATTAACAGAGACATTAACTGGTTCATGAAAACACACAAAACGACCTTCCTAAGGAGAGTCAAAAGAGGTATCCCACAAAAATACAGGTGGAAAGTGTGGTTCCAAATAACCAACAGTAAAATTCTGCTGAATAAATTTCAAAAAAAATATTATTTTTTATCAAAAAAAAAGTCAAATTATACGAATTTGATAATGATAGATATTTCGAGGACCTTCCCCGAGTTGTTAATATTTGATAAGTATGCTCAGGAGCAGCTATTTCGCATTTTAAATGCATATTCAAATTTCGAGCCGTCGGTAGGGTATTGCCAAGGGATGAATTTCCTCGTAGGACTCCTACTCATAGTCAGCAATTTTAACGAAATCGAAACCTTTTGTGTTCTAGTTAGTCTCATGAATAATTACCACCTGAAGGAATTTTACAAAGAAAAATTTCCTCTACTTAATAGATATATATATCTGTTTGAAAAAATATTACAATGTGAAGTGCCCGACTTGGTTAACCATTTTAATCAGGAGGAAGTGTTTCCACCTGTGTACCTACACCAGTGGTTACTAACCCTATTCATTGCTAGCCTCCCCATCAAAAGTGTTATAGTCATATGGGACTACCTGTTCAGTACCAGCATAAAAACCATACTCATCATTTCTGTTGCTTTGTTGAAAATTTTAAAAAGTTACTTAATGAAACATAAATTTGAAAAAATATTAAAATTATTAAAATCGTTAAAGTATAATGAAAGCAACGATGATATTCTCATTGCAAAATTGTTGATTAAAAAATCAGAATCAGTTAATTTAAGTCCTGAACTTAGTTTCCTTTTTGATAATATTGAGAGAGAGGATATTCCCTTTGATGGGCAATTCAAATTTTTTATTGGAGATATTAATAATTGTCATTTTACCCACGTGGAGGAACAACCTGCTCCCAATGGTACAGGAGTCACTGATGGTACAAACAAAGATCAAACGCGAAGCCCCAATTGGGACCAGCCTTCCCTAGACAGCTCCACTCCAGGCAACTTCCCTGCTGGGAGCTTCACTCCAGGGAGCTTTTCCCCTGTAAGTTTCACCCCAGGAAGTTTTAGCCCCTCGAATTTTTCTGCCCTTGACGGAGTTCCCCTGCTGAATTTCTTCTCCAACCGGGTGCTCAAAAGGGACAACAAAGCGGAGAGGAAATCGCCCCAGGGGAAAGCAGCTAGGGGGCAGAGTCAGACCCCACGGAGGTCACCAAAACCGCAGCGAACACAAGAAGAAGACGCGAAGGAGCTGACCCAGCCAATCAACTGCGATCGGAGAGGAGAAGCAAAGGAAAACCAACATGGGGAATATGATCAGGATATCCAAGATGGGGAAGAAAAAGCGAAGAACGGACGAGAGAGCAATAACATGAACACGTTTTACTACAAAATTTTAAGCAGCAATGAAAAGAATTTAAAAAAAAAAAATGCAACTGTGACTAGCCAAAATAGCAGTAACGAAACGGGAAATGGCATTTTCAGCAATTCGACCAACCAGAGCAATAGGACCTACCACCATGTGAAGTCGTCAAGCGTGCCCAGGTCACTCCCCATCGGAGGAAGCAAATCGAAAAGCATGAACATGAACAGCAGCAGTGGGGTGCGCTATTCCGCAGGGAGGGGAAGGAAGCCACCCCTCAATACCGATAAAAAGGACTCAAAGGGGAATCTCCAAAAGGGGATGGTGTCGTCTCCGATTGATTCATCCCCAAGCAGTTACGAAGTGAAGAACCGTACGCCACTGAATTGTGATCGTAGTGAAGGGTCAGCTGGGGAAAACCATCAGAAGTCACCCCGTCATGCGCAGAAAGGAAGCACCACGCATGAGAGAAGCCACTCGCGTGAGAGAAGCCACTCGCGTGAGAGAAGCCACTCCCGTCATGCAGGTAGTAATGAACCTGGACAAGGAACCACATCAAACGGTGCACGCAAAGGGAAGAACTGTGCCGAAAATAGTGCAAGGACTAACACGCACGACTATGAAATGTACGACAGTTATGTAAGCGAAGAAGATTTGTCTAGCTTTAACGTAGCGGGACAGCAGGTCGTTAAAAGTAGGAAGAAAGGTCGTCATAACCATGGCAGGAGTGATAAACGCAGTGGTGACCAACGTAGCTATAGAGAGGAACATGACTTTGATGATGAGGACCAGCAAGCAGACCAACACGTGTTGTGCAAAAGTGATTCCTTTGTCGAATTTAACCGAAGGAAGAAATGCAATCCAGGGGGGAAGAAGCAGGACACGGGGGAAAAATACGATTTACTTCAAGGAAAATTTGTAACTGATCGTAATGGGAAGGAAAAAAATGGAAAGGAAGAGAATGGAAAGGAAGAGAATGGACAGGAAGAGAATGGACAGGAAGAGAATGGACAGGAAGAGAATGGAACGAGGAACAACTCTCGTTGCACCTCCCTGGAGGAAAATCTACAAACAAAACATTTTAGACTTAGTAAAGAAAGGAAAAGTCTCACAGGTAGCTTAAAAAGACACGCATATTACTATAATTCAAATGACGCTAACAATGAGTGTTACTACCCCTATAGGGAGAACTCTGCGCAGAGGGATGAAGGCTACTGGCTAAGGGATGATGACAATCCAGCAGAAAGTATTATCACAGGAAAGGTGAAACAATTTGAAAAAAAAATGAATGAGGAGGAGGAACAAGAAATTAGCAATGCGAAGGAGCTACGCAGGACGAAAGGAGGAGAAACAGCGGAAAGTAAGAGGAAAAAAAAAAAAAAAATCGAATGATGCGGGTCAACATGGGGAAGATGAAAATCGGGATGTCGAAATTGAAGGAGAGGATGACGATGAGGAGGAGGAAGTAGAAGAAGAAGGAGAAGAAGGAGAAAGCATTTTCAGTATCAGCCAATATATTAACCCGGACGATAGCGAAAAGAAACAAAACAGTGACGAAAAAAATAATGGACTAGGAATTTTTAATTTAATACACTCCTACGCCAAGGACAGTAGCTGGTTTGACGTTTCCTCAATAAATAAATACTACCAGTTTGGCAAAACCAGTGGGGACATGGAGCTGGATGACATAAACGCAGATAACGAACGGGAGAACAAGGGGAGGTATGCACGGGGTGAGAAGCGGGATCATGGAAACTAGTGCACTCGTTTTTTTGAAAACCACCGCGGTTACTATGGAACCCCTAGAATGATCCGCAAGTGTGTATATGTGTTTCGCCTGGCAGGAGATCTGCCAAGTGTTTGTTTGTGTGTGCGGCGGTTCATTCACTGTACGTTGCGTTCGAGGCGCTCCGCATGTGTGGAGGGGAAACAATTAGCTCGCGCGACCGTTCGTTTGTTTATTTGTTTGTTTGTTTGCTCGCGTGGAGCGCAATGAGCCCAGCCGCGAACGGAACAAACTGCACATTTGAATTGAAGTGCCAACCTGAGTTACAAAAAAAAAATAAAATAAAATAATTTAAACCTGATTAATCACTTGAAGTTCATTTTTTTTTTTTTTGTATAAAATTTTATTTTCCTGTATGTGTACGGATGTTTAA
>NC_020400.1:285947-307559 GCF_000321355.1 Plasmodium cynomolgi strain B
TTCACCGCCGGCGGCGCTGCCACAGAGAAGGCACAAAAAAAAAATGGTGCTCCACCCGCTCCGTTTTGAAAAATGCACAGTTTGGACTAGACCCGATTTGGGACATACATGACAAGCGAACGGGGGAAAACAGCGGGGTGGCAAAATGGTAAAGCGATGAAAGAGACGAAAGAGGCGAAAGGGACGAAAGAGACGAAGAGACGAAGAGACGGGTTGCACTAAACAGAGTGGAGAACCCACCAAACAAAACGAAAACATGAGGTGTGGATCACTGCTCACAATCGCTGCCACTGCTGCTGTAGTAGTTTTCCTTTATATTTAAAAACCCCTGCTTGTTCACATTTAAAGGGTTGCCCTTGGGCGAATTGCGGCCCATATTGGCGGAAGCTTCCTGGATCTCCCCCTGCTGGGAAGGTTGCTTCTTTTCAGTTAGGTTCCTTGGCGAAATTGTTCGCCCCTCCGCGGCAACACCCTTCAGGACAGGGCTGTCTCTTCCACTTCGTTGTGTTCCTGGGTAGGGTATACCACTGTGATGCCCACCACTGTGAAGCCCACCACTGTGAAGTCCACCACTGTGAAGTCCACCACTGTGAAGTCCACCACTGTGAAGTCCACCACTGTGATGCCCACCACTGTGAAGCCCACCACTGGGAAGCCCACCACTGTGATGCCCACCACTGTGAAGCCCATCACCACGGTGCTCCCTCTTTTGTACTTCCCCTTCGTTCTTAACTCCACTTTTGAGGTGCTCCTTTTGTTTCCCCACCTGGTTCAAATCTCCCTCGTCATCACTCTCGTGATATTCTTCCCTAATTTCTAAAAAGCCGTCAGGACGCACAAACACGTTGTTTGTATCTCCCCCCGCATGTTCCACCTCTTTTTCATAATTTGAGTGAAAATTAAGTTCCAAGGAAAGCTCCAATTCTTTTGTCAATTTGGTTAATGACTCATGTACAATGTCATACTTGTCTTGGTAAAATTTTAATTTTCTTTCTAAATGACCTTTCGCTTTTTCTGTTGTCCTTTCGCAATATGTGTTGCATCCTATATCCTGGTATATATTATTTGTATATTTTATTTCCCCTTCATAGAAAGCTACTTTGGAAAATGGGATGATAATTTTGTAATTAAGTTTCTTCGTCAAAGTGGATATTACTTCTATCGTTTGTTTATACTCCTCAATAGTTTTTTTTATTATTTCTTCATTTTTTTTTTCATTTTTTATTTTCAGTAGGAGCCTCTTCGTTGCTCCTTGGATTTCTTCGCTTTGGAAGTTTCCCTCATCAGTATCAGCCATTATTTGTTGGGAGCTTTTAAGGATGTGCGGGGGAGCTGAATAAAGAGCCTCTACCAATCGTTGCTAATGCAATCACCTTGGGGTGAATACATATGTAAAGAGACTTACCGCAGAAGTGCTACCTAATTTTTTCAGCCGCCTTGTTGAGTTGTTCTCCTTTGTCGCTGCGTCATCGCTGCGTCATCGCTGCGTTATCGCTACTTGGTCGCTGCTTTATCGCTGCTTTGCTTTGCTCAACGTGGTGCCATTTTGCAAACAACTTTTTTTTTTTTTTTTGCCCAATACACATAGGTAGATCCTTTTCCTCACGGGGCGCAAAGCATCTCTGCAAAGCATCTCTGTAGTGTGATCGCGGAGGGGAAGAAACCTCGCCACAAAAGGAGGGATGCCCAACTGGCTCCGAACCCAATGCCTCGCTTATATATGCTTCCGACGCGTCGTCCATGCCCGCCCCGGTAGCGTAAACATCTCGTAAATCCTCCCCTCCTTGAGGGCACACGTGATAAATTATGCGCTCATACATTGGTTAATTGCGTGGGGGTCATTAAGAACCCCCTTTTATTTTTTTTTTAAGTTAGCCTAAGTTCGTTTTTAATACATTAACGCTGCGGTTTGCCATTCCCAGAGCGGATGCCCTGTTTTGCGCCACCCCTCAGGGAAATGTAAATAATCGCACACCTAGTTATGCACATAAGGGGGATCCACATAAGGACAATCCGCATAGGGACAATCCGCACGGGGGTGGCCCACACAGCAGCGCACCCGTTCGCCGGCGAATCCTCTTGCCGCACCGCGCTTGAACAAATCCAAAATGGAGAAGAAAAAAAAGAAAAAAAAAAGAGAAAAAAAAAAAAAGCCTCGAAAAATGATGCCTTTAATGAAGCTCCTCCCTCCCATACACACAAAAGAGCTAATTGCCGCCCCTCCCCTCCAAAAAAAAAAGGGGAAGAAACAAACATGGGAGGTGACACCCGGTTGGCATGGAGGGAGTGTGCCACCTCGCGGCCCAACTTTTAAATGTCGCCATGGAATGTACTACAATGAATGGGGTGGTACAAGTGTGCATTATATAAATGCGCACAATTGAGTGTGTAGGAAAGAAGGGGGTGAAAATGTAGAAGCCTGTAACCCCGCTTGCCCCAACAATGCCCCGTGGAACTGTTCCTCAAAATGGCTTCTCAAAACAGCTCCTCAAACCGATCCTCAAAACCGCTTCTCAAAACTGCTTCTCAAAACAGCTCCTCAAAATGGCTTCTCAAAACAGCTTCTCAAAATCGCTTCTCAAAACCGCTCCTCAAACCGCTCCCCAAACCGCTCCTCAAACCGCTCCCCTCAAATGATGTACTTCTTCAAGTCGAACTGCTTAATGAACCCCTCGAGGGACTTCTTCACCTTCTCCTTGTCGATGACAATTGTTTTGTTCACATAATTATAAACGTCGTAGTTTATGTCCTCCATGATCTTCTCTATGATGGTATGCAGTCTTCGCACGCCGATATTCTCAACGTAAAAGTTCATGTCATGTGCAGCATTGGCAATGGTTTCAATGGCATCATCGGTAAACTGCAGATCGATGCCTTCCGTTTTCAGCAGGGCAATATTTTGTTGCAGCAAATTATTATGTGTCTTGGTTAAAATTTCTATAAAATCTTTTATGGTCAAACTGGAGAGGTTCACATGGACAGGCAATCTTCCCTGTAGCTCGTTGAGCATGTCATTCGGCTTCACTCGTTGGAATGCCCCCGAAGCGATGAACAGAATATAGTTCGTGTTGATATTTCCATACTTGGTATTAATTACACATCCTTCTATGAGGGGCAGTAAATCTCTTTGAACCCCCTCCGCGCTTGCATCAGGTCCGTTGTATGAGGAGTTCGATTTGGAACAAATTTTATCAATTTCGTCAATGAACACAATTCCTTCTTCTTCTACGGAGCTGATAGCTGTTTTTAGAATAACGTCCTGATTCATCGAGGAGTCGATTTCTAACTGCAACAGTTTCTGCTTCGCTTCTCGTATAGTCATCGTTTTTTTATCATTCTGTTTGTTAATATTTTGGTGGATAATTTTGACGCTCTTAATATTTTGGTGATTGCTTAGAGCTTCCTTAACTGCATTCTCCACTGAGTCGTTCGAAAACATGTTATTATTTACATAGTTGGGAATATCGATACTGACAGTCTTATCATCTAGAGAGCCATCTTTTAAATATTTTCTCCAAATATTTTTCTCCTCCTCTTTTATATTTCCCAATAGAGAATACAAAATAATATTTTCTACCGTTTCTTCTGCTTGTTCCCTTATCTCAATTTCGAATTTTGTTTTTTGTCTCTTCACCGCTATTTCGACTAAATCTTTAATAATTTGATCAACGTCTTTACCGTGAAAACCTACTTCAGTAAACTTGGTCGCTTCCACTTTGATAAATGGTGCATCCACAAACATGGAAATTCTTCTTGCTATCTCCGTTTTGCCAACTCCAGTTGGTCCTATCATTAATATATTCTTTGGAATGATATCTTTCTTCATGTCTTCATCTACTTGTATCCTTCTCCATCTCTGTCTCAATGCATTAGCTACGACTTTCTTTGCTTCTGTTTGTCCTATAATATATTTATTCAAATACTCCACTATTTCATGTGGGTACAGGCACTTCTTATTCGCCTTGGCATTCTTCATTTGGAAATTTACACTACCTTTTTCATTTTCATTTTCTTTTCCTTTTTCTTGCTCATTTGGATTATCACCGTATAATTTCTTCTGCTTATCTCCTGTCACTTCATCGATTTTTCCTCCATCAGTACTACCACCTGTTTCTTCTCCCCCTTGTGTCCCTTCTACCTTGAAGCATTTTTCTTGCCCATCACTTCTCTCGGTGGTCCCTACCATCTCTACATCGTCATCCATATTTTCCTTCTCCTCCGTCATGGTCATTTTTTTCGTTTTTTTTCCCTTTCGTCCTTCTTCCTTCAAATTATCCATTATTATAATATTTTCCTTTGTAATTTTCACCTTGGCAAAATTTTCTTCGCTACTTAACTCTCTTTGTGTTCCTTCATCTGTTTGGATGGTATTGACATCTCGGTTCTTCTCCCCCGTTTCGTAGCTTCCTTCATCACCATTACTAACGGTGTAACGACCCCCTCGATGGTTAACCCCTAAATGGGTGATTCTCCCCCTGGTGTGTATTTGTCCTCCTTCCATGTTATACCCATCTCGAGGGGATTCCCTCTTTTGCAAAAAATCTAATTTGTTCATTTCGTCATTTCTGTGTAGATTGCTTCTCCTCTCAATCGGATTAACACCTTCGTATGATGCTCCATTACAATTCATTCGCATCACTTTGGAATTGACCTGGTCTTCCTTCTTGTGTCGACTAACTTGGCCTAGTCCATCATCGTGTGGTAGTATATCTACCTTTCTCCATCCTGTCTGTTTCATTTTGCAACCTGTTAACGGTGCAATGGTACCCTTTCGGAGGTTCTCCTCCCCATTGGCATAACCGATCTGTATCGTTAAATCTTCATTCGTTTGGGAACCCCTGCCCAGGTTGCTATTATTCTTCTTCCCTTTAGTTCCATTCGATGAAAAGAGTTTCCTTTCCACCCCTTTGCTTTGCGTGGAAGAAACCGCCGACTCATTTCCAAGCTCGGTCACATTGGAACGTAGTATCTTCGAGACTGCACTGTCATTTGTGTATCTTAAGGCATCATTTCGTATTATTCCTTTCTTTGTATTTACATAATTGGCTAGCTGAAGGTCACATCCGTCTTCGCCTTTGACATATTTAAAATTAAACTGGGGGTACTTTTTCTTCTTGTTTAGAAAATTCACCAATTTAATGTACTTGTGCGCATCGAGGTTTTTCATGATCTTCTTTTCGCGGGTTGGTTGTCAGGTGTTAGGGGCTTCCGCTCCGGCGGGCGGGTTGCATACTCCTTCCTCGGTTGATACTTCGGTTGGGGAGAGGCGCAGGTTCTCCTTTTCTTTTTTTTTGCGATTTTTCAATTTTTTGCGATTTTTCAACTTTTTGCGATTTTTCAACTTTTTGTGATTTTTCAACTTTTTGCGATTTTTCGACTTTTTGCTTTTTCAATTTTTTGCTATTTGATGTTTGCTGTGTTTATGTTTGCTGTTTTGCTGCTTGCTCTTTTGCTGATTTTTTTTTCTGCCGATCCGCCGCTGACACAGCCGATGGCGAATACAGCGGAAGTTGCTCCACTCAAGCAGACGTCCCCCCGGCAGGCACGACTACGCCACAAACGGGGAGGAGGTTCCCTTTGTAACGCCGCAGCTAATGATGTTACGCAATGTGCTGCTCTCGTGTGCGAACAGGTACCCGCAGATATACATAAGGCAAGCGCATTCGGGGGAGGGGACTCTCCCTAAAGAACATTCAACTAGAACTGGCAAAGCATACATTCGTGTATGTGCCAATATTGCTCATTTTGTATCCATGTATACACAATGCCTTCCTTCGTTTAAGCGACCTTTTTTAAAAAAAAATAATAACTCCCCCCTTTACGTAGTTGAGAAAACAAAAATAATCAAAATTGAAAATCATCAATTACGCGCGCAACGTGGCGGAAGGAAAAACGAAACATCAAAACGGGATACGCATTGTTTAAGCACGCGAGGTGGAAGAGGCGAAAAAAAAAATTGCGCTACAAACACATGTGGAAGAAGAGGGTGTTAAAAAAGGAATGAAAAAATATTTTCGGAAGGTTAAATTCTTATTTTTTTTCTATTTTTTTTATTTTCTATTTTTTTTATTTTTATTTTTTTTTTTCTCTTCTCCTTGGCGAAATTTTAACTTAATTTATTTTTACGGATGACCATTTTGGGCACACTGTTTGTTTTATTTTTTTTATTTTTTTTTTTTTCTCCTATCCAAATTTATTTAACTAATCATTCCTTCCCATGTGTACCATCCCTTCGCTAGCGCTTTTTCATTTATGCTTCTTTTTAACATCGCTTGGTCGTGCTTACCAAACCGTCGCACGATCGATCAGCCATTTTTTTTTTTTTACCTATGAGGAGAAAGCCCAAATGTCCTTCGCATGCTGAGTGTATCTTTGTTATGGGGGAATGCCTGATATGCACACGCGCACCCCCAAAGTCCCCGCTCCCTTCATCGATGATGGGAAGTGCGAGTGTGCACATTGCACATGTTACGCGTATGTCCACTTGTACGTTTATACAGCTTTACATGTGCATGCCCCTGTGTGCAGCCCGTCCTTACATTTTCCTCCTCCGAATTATCTTTCCTTTTTTCGCTGCTCACCTGAAAAAGCAGGTGCCATAAACCCCTCGCAGGGCTACATTTTCTTTTAAAAGAAATTGCCAAAAGTGCGCACGGCCACACGTAACTACGAAACAGGGGTGAAGGGACATATGTAAAAGTACACACGTGTGTATTCACCTTGTTGCGATTTGACTCAACCGTAACGGCACTCGACGTGTCTGTTGACCAAGGACATACCTCCCCGATCGCAGTTGTTTTCCCACGCAAAAACCCCAACTCCTTTAAGACACACAAAAGCGGGCAATCAAACAAACAATCAAACAAACAAACAAACGCACAACGCGTTGTATGTGCGTGGCGACAAGCGTCCATTGTTCACGCAAAGAAAATTAACGCGCAGAAGAGGCATACCCAAATTCGTTATCGTCTAGTACTAATTCCAACCCATGTGCGTTTGCTGTGTGCAAATTTGCCAGACGGTTTTCCTCCCCTGAGTGAAAAATAATTCGTAGCAATCACCCGCATGTTCGTAAAAAAAGAAAAAATATAATACGCTCAAGTGTGAGGTGAAAATGCACTTTGCAATTTTTCACAATCTTTGCAATTTTTCGTTCGGTAAACCTGCGAATGGGATGTTTCGTTGGAAAGCCCCTCCCCCTTTAGCATCCACGTTTTTCCTTTGCCTACCCCCTTTCCGTTTTACCAGGATGCGAAACCCCTCGCTTTCTTTCGCCTTCTTTCGAAAATGGGAAGTCAAAAAAAATCACAATGGGTACCGCCATATCACGCAGTGTGCATTTGAAGGGAGATAATTTTTTTTTTTTTTTTCAACTCAGGTTTTACACAGTAAACGGTTGAACGCGCGTATCATTCGGCAACTGCAATGCGCTTTCGTATCTGCGCGCATGTATTGCACACAAGTGTGGAAATCGCGCCCCCGTGAAAACGGCCAAATAGTACCAAAATGGATGGCTAAATAAAAAGCCCAAAAAAAAAAAAAAACAACCCACACACACTGTATTGAACAATGTGTAATCACCACTGGTGTAGTTGCACTTAAGTATCTTCCTAAACGAGATGGACTAGCCTTTAGGAAAATTCCACGTCCACACTGCTTCGCTCCGATTTTGATATTTATTCACAATTTAGAGCTGCTGAAAAGGAGATAGTATCGTGTAGCTTGCTTGTTGCTGCATGAAGGGGGAGGAATCGACGTCACTGTAATGGGTTGTCGGAAAAACTATCCTCTCACGCTTATGTGCACACACACAGCTGTAATTGCCCACGCTCGTGTCTGGAAACCCTCACAGTTTTCTTTTTTTTGCTATTTTTTTGCTATTTTTCTTTTTTTCGCCTCCCCGGACTTACTCGCAATGCGCTATAGTCGAGGCCGCATTTTATGTCATCCTTGTCATACTCCGCATAGAACGTTTTGACGTTCTCCTGGATGTTTGAAAACATTTGCTGCGTTGGAGGGGTGCGGAATGGCGAAGGGCAGAATGGTGAAAGGCGGAATGGCGAAAGGCGGAATGGCGAAGGGCGGAATGGTGAAAGGCGGAATGGTGAAAGGCTGAATGGCGAAGGGCGGAATGGTGAAAGGCGGAATGGTGAAAGGCGGAAAGATGGAGGGAATAATCCCCCAAATGGATGCGCAAAACCCCTGCAGCCTTGCGCGTGGAGGCAACTTCTTTGCAGGGCCCACGTCAAATTCCCCCACCTGCAGTCTTATTTTATGCCCGGGCAGCCAATTCACGTTGTTAAACTTTTCGATGTCGTCCAAAACGTGCGTATTCAAGTATAGCAGAGACTCCATCTGTTCAAATGGGAAAAAAAATTAGTGCAAATGTAGTACACCAAATAAAAGCAGCAATTTTGTGCACTTGCCAAGTGCAGATTATTTGGACTCCCTCCCCTCTTACACTGTCAAATCCGACACTGATGAAATGCTTAGCAATCTCTGTGGTTAATTTCTGACTCTTAAAAAATTCAATCACGAGTTTTTTTTCCTTCTCCAGTTCCAAATCTGAGAAGCAAGTCAAAAAGGAAAAAAAGGAAAAAAAAAAAAAAAAAAAAACGCATTTTTCTTTTTTCCTATGTTTAAATGTTTGGCTTCCGTTTGGCCTTCCCCGTTATTGACCTCTCCCTCTCCCCACAATTTCGAACCAATGCAAAAGCGTACGAAGGATGCAACGCCATTTCGACTGATTACCTACATCCCAGACATGGGCAAATCCCCTCAAATGTGAACCATAATTTTTACATAAAAAATCTACCATAAAATGAATAACGTTTTTTGGCTGCTGTTTTTCAATTTCCTGAAATGGGAAAAAAAAAAAAAAAAATGTACGAACAAATGAAGTGGCACAAATAGCCAGACAGGAGATAGCCTTCATAGGCCCCTAAAGTTGGAGGACAATTTGCACGTACAGATCAAGTTACGTAAAAGGTATGCAAACATAGTGTGATAATATCAGAAGCGGCACACGCTTTAAGGGGGGGTTACCCTCGATAGGCAGTCGAACAGTCTGGAAACGGATTTCCTGGAGCAATTTTCCGGCATTATTGTTATCAGCTTTGTTCCTTATTCTGCAACAGTTGGCACGCTAAGGGGGCGGAGTTGGCGCAATGGTATGTAGGTACGCATTTGTGCATGCTTTTGGTGTGCTCCCACTCGCATGAAAAATGTGCCGAAATGTTACCGTTTTTCTCGCGAAATTGGAATTAACCGCTGCACCCGCCTCCCTGCAATTCCCTTAAACGGTTATTTATCTATAATACAAAGGGTTGTACTTCCTTTCAAAATTATAAAAAATCATTTTTCCTTTTTAAGTTAACGGACGAGAATGATGTACACCGTCGCGCGCAAATACACTTCTTCCTCTTCTGACTTGCTAAGATCGGACGTGGAAAAAAGTGGCCCACACTGGCAATACAATTTTTTCTTCAAGGTAACAGCGCCCGCGTGACAGACGAGGTGTAGACGCGGTTGCTTATTTGAAAAGTTGCTTATTTGCAAAAGGGCCAATCACGTGCGCCCAGGTACAAGGGCGTATATATTTGCACACACGTATGTGTATGCACGTACGTATAATTATGTGTGTGCAAATATACACTTTTCTTATGCCTGCGCGCACACAACAAAACAAACTGGGAAATTGGGGGGACAAAAATGCAATTAGCGAAGCGATTCTTCGTGGTATGGTTTTTTATTTTAATTCTCCTTTTTGTAGAAAATGGCCGAGTGATGTTGCCTTTGTGTTTTTTCCCCGCAATTTTTTCCACTTTTTTTGCCAAAATGTTGACTTTTTTTGCCGACTTTTTTGACTTTATTTACAAAAAAGTGTGACATTTTTTACACAAAATTTCGACTTCTTTTTCCTCAAATGTTCCCCTTCTTTGCGAACACTGTTTTTCCTCTTTTAAACATTACTCTGTTAGTGTGTCCCCCCCAGTTGCCCATCCAACTTCGCTCCGGGGGCCCCTTTCCCGCGCACGCACATGTGCACACGCGAAAAAAAAAAAAAAAAATGAACGAATGAACAAATGAACAAATAACAAATAACAAATAACAAATAACAAATCACAAATCACAAATCACAAATCACAAATCACAAAGTAGAAAGGAACAAACTTGGAGAAGTAACTCCACCAAGGTACCAAATTTTGGACATTAAAAAAGGCGACAACGTTGTGTAGCCAAAGCGGAGCCGCTGTTGGATATGTAAACGTGGTAGACAGGAAGGTGTTCGAAAAAAAATGTTAAAATGAAAAGCACCACAATTACTGCCTCTGCTACGCCCCTTCCTGCTGTTCCTTTTTTTTTCCCCTCCTCAAAATGATAAATTAAGCGATGTTTTCCTATGCGTCTTGCACAAAAGAACGCGCCAGCTAATCGAACAGAGAATTTTATAATTAACCCCTTTCGTTTAATCTCTCAGCAAAATGAACAATGGTGTTTATTCTTAAAAGTAAAATGTGAAAAAAAAACTTTAGCCATTTTAGTGTGTTTTTTGGGAAAATGGGAATTAAACGGGGAGGTAAGAAGCCAAAGGAAGGGAACTTTTTTTTTTTTTCCATTGACAAAGGATGATGGTATGGGACTTTTATATGTCCTTCGGTGGTGGGGGTACATATACTATACGGTGTGTACCTCCCCCCGTTCGTTTACTCGTGAAGTGAAAAATGTGGAATGATGACGCAACAGGTTGTGAGCCGTGGGGAATTCTTCTTCTGTGTGTGAATGTGCCTCTACGTGCCTAGGGGCATTCCTTCGCTTAAAGTGTCACACTGAGGAAGTAAGCCATGGGTACTTGTGTAAGCTGCACATGTGTATCCGCCACACATGGTGATATAACCCGAACCAGTTACGTCCATGAGCACACTGGGACGAAGTTGTTATAGGTAATTTAAACGAAAGGGGAATTCTTGAGCAAAAGGAAGTCGAACCTGATAAGTTGTCCTTTCAGCTGCCGTTGCTGCTGTTGTTGTAGCTGCCGTTGTAGCTGTCGTTGTAGCTGTCGTTGTAGCTGCCGCTGTAGCTGCCGTTGTAGCTGCCGTTGCTGCTGCCGCTGCTGCTGCCGTTTTTTTTTCCTTGCGCGCTTCAGCGGTGGGCGGAAATGTTCCCATATCCCTTACCATAAATGGAGGTTGCTCGCAGGTCAACACTTGCCGTTAGGGGTGGGTCCCCATTTCAACCTGCCTCTTTCGCCTCTTCGGGAAGGCACGCACAAAGGGTGTACCAAAATGTGCGAGCACGTACCTACAAACCAAGGAGAATCGTTCCTGCCCCTTCCACGCTTTACACATGCTAACCCCAGTGGACGCATCATCTGTACAACTTCGTGGAAGTCCTTTCCTTCCCGCCTTTTTTCGTTCCCCTTTTTTTTTTGCCACTCCAGATCAGATGGAGAAAGATTCAAGCATGCGCTATTTGCCCCTGGTTGTGTCCCACCACCATCCCCAAGTTTACTTCATGCATAATTATGTATTCCCTGGAGTGACCGAAAAAGAAAAAAAAAAAAAAAAAAAAATTACAATTTGCAATTTCTTTTACCGGGGCATACTGCGCGCAGTTTATCACACAAGAGTAAAAAGCCCCTCAAAATGTCGCAGCGGGAGTGAAAGCAAGGCCTCATTGTTATGCGGTCACTCAATATAGGCGCGATGTTAATTCGGCACCCCCATACGCATGAAATTGTGAATGTGAATACCAATGCGAAGGCGAACGTCAACGGTGAGAGGGGGACACAAAAAAGGAGAAAAAAAAAGGAAAAAAAAGGGGAAAAAAAATCCCAACCTGATGTACCCCATTTGAGTATCACACCACTCAGGGACATGCCAATCACAGAGGCCACCAAAAAAAAAAAACGGCAGAGCAGTGCTGCATATTGCTCCCGCGCGATAGGTTGGTTAATCATCTCTCCTTTGTTTCTACATTTTACGAAAGTGACAAATTTGACCATAGAGCTGTCGCAAAAGTAGGGATACGCAGTGGACTTTGTTTGCCGCTAGTCAGCAGTACATAATTCGATATTGTTATTTTGTCCCGTGTTGCTTTTCCCCCCCCTTTTCTCTTTCTTTTTTACCCCCCCTTTTCTGTTTCTCCTTTCCCCGTTTCGCTTTCCTTTTCGATTTTCCTTCCCCTTTGGAAAACATGTTTAAAAGCAAAATAGCCCTTGGGAACAAAAACTTCCTCGGAAATAAGGACAGGAAAAAGTAAGTGCACAGAGAGAGGTGTAGCAGAATGGGAGAACATTTTTTCTCATAACCCTCAGCGGGAAGTCTCCATCATGATGCGTACGTATTTACCCCCTCCACATACACACACACACATACAAACAAACAAACAAATACGCAGACTAGCCGTGACCATCAAAAACACATTCAACCTGGACAACGACGAACAAGTGGATGAAATTCTGGACAAGGAAAACACATGTATTTGTAAAGTGCAGAAAACAAAAATAACGATCTACCTCTCGAAGAATATCCCAGTTCTGTTCACCATAAAAAATTGCATCTTCCCAACGGTATATACATTATGGAAATTTCCACACATAATCCCCTGCTTTGTTATATACCCACCTGCTTCTGAATTTTTGATGAAGGGAGCGGACTTGATGATTCCAGGAATATGCAAAGAGGTAGACCGTGTAGAAGAACTAAAGGATGGGAGTGTATGGGGTGTTCGTGTGTTTAATAACCCCCACCTGTTTGCAGTTGGACAGTGTACAGTGGACTATGATAGTAACAACTATTTTTATGATTTAAAAGGGAAGTGTTTAAAAGTCGTTCATATTTTTAATGATGAGTTGTGGAAGCTGGGGTCCCAAACTGTTCCTCATAGTAGCTTCCAGCTGAAGATTATCGACTCGGTGGAAAATGTTGTTGACAATTTTGACGAGTTTAAAGTGTACGATGAGAATAAGGGGAAGAAGAAGAATAAGAATAAGGCGCATGCGGGGGGCGAGCAGAAGGGCGCGAAGCAAAGGGGGGGCACCGGTGGGGGAGGCGGAGTTGGTGGAGACGATGGTAGTGATGCCCCCTTTGCTCACAACCCCCATGATGAAAACCTGCACGAGGAAAGCCCTCGCGGTGGAAACCCCCTTGATGATGATGCCCGCTACCGAGCCTTCACGGACGACGAAAGCGAAGAGGAGAAGCCGAACGGTGAGGGAGGCCCCAGCGGACGAAGCGAACCCAAGCCTCAAAGCATGAAGAGCGAAAAATGCCTAGACAATTTTTACAAACATTTTGCAGTGATACTGGCCCAAAGGAGCCACACAGAAAAAAGGGATGCACATCCGCCTAGCAGCAAAAAGGTCAAGGAAGGAAAAAAAGAAATTGCGGCGGAAACCCATTTTAAGGAACAGCATCTCCCAAGTGAAACGAAAAAAAAATGCACAGTGGGTATCGACTCAGTGGAGGAGAGTTCCTATCAAGTAAATACCCCTGAGGAGGAGAAAACGAGTGAGATGAAGAAGCAATGCTTTGATGGAAACCCAGAAACTGAGAAGGGGAAGAGAAACGAAATAAACAAAGCGCTAGACAATAGCACCCACACAGACACAGACATAATGAACGAGTGGGATGAATGCTCAGCAGAAGAAAATGCAAAAAATTGTCAAAATGGAAATAATAAAGTTTCAATAAAAAAGGTTCAAAGCAGAAAGGAATCGAAAGAGGCGAAATATGACGATGACGAAACGGTAAGTGAAGCCTCCTTTGTGAAGGAATCCAATACGGATATGCCCCACGAAAGAAATAAAAAGGACATATTCGAACTGAACAGTGAACAGCAGGATGCACTACTGATGTGTCTCTTCCTAGAAGTAGCTCAATCACTTAGTGATGACAACCTCCCGTTGGAAGTGTCCGGAGTGTACAGTAGGATGACTAAGGAATTTTTGTACATTCACAGAAATGAACACTTCCTGGGAGAGCTACAAAAACTGGGGATCCCAACCGACATGACAAACAAAATAAGAGCAAAAGAAGTGAACCTAGAATTGGATGTTAAAAAATCGACGTACAAAAAAATTAGCAAATTTATTCAACATTGCTCCAAGTTAAAGCTTATTAAAATAAAAGAAAACAGAAATGTCATATCCGTTGTGAATATACGAAAGGGCAGCTCCATTATCTCGTCTTATAAACCCATGTCTTTGGAGGAAAAGAAACTGTGCCAGTTGGAGAGCGTTGAAAATGATGAGGGAGCTGCACAAAACGGAGCGGAATGCAACCCAAATAGTCTCCATCAGGACAAAAGTGAAAAAAATGAAACAACAAATAAAGGTGCACAGGTACTCGAATTCTACATGCCATCCTCCAAGGGGATAAATATTTTCAAATGTGTAGATACCAAATCGGAAAGGAGTTCCTATTATAACATTATGCAGTTAAAGGATGTTCTAAAGGAGTATGTACAGAAGCAGAAGTTGGTAAGCGGTAAGGATCCACATGTGGTAAAGCTAAACGATGATTTGAGAGCCATTTTAAATATCCCATGTGAGTCGTCTACCTTGCCGTATGACTCTCTCCTGAACCAGTTCATCTCGACCCAACTTCCCTGCTATGCCATAATCAAGCCGAATGCTAATTTCGATGTAGACCCAATTAAAGTAACAAAGGGGAAGTGCCCATCCATTCACATCTACGCAGTTGCCAGGATGAAAGGGAAAAAATATGTTACCCACATTACAAATCTGTTTCTGTTCCATGTGGACCTGAACAGATTTACTGAACATGTACAGAAACAGCTAGCTTGTTCTTGTTCCATTGTCATTTCAGCCTCCACCAAAAAGGAGGAAGTCCTCGTACAGGGCAATGTTGTAAATATGATTCACGACATTTTGATTAAAAATTACAACCTCCCCAGGAAGTACATTGCGCTGAATACCAAGTAGGGTGCTTTTTTCAAGGGAGGGGAGAGAATGCCCATTTGGGGGAGGCGGTAACAAATCAGGCTGGTTAGCGAGTTACACATTGTGTGAGCAGTAGGGTCTTTCTCCACAGCGCACATATGATGGGACAAGCACACGTTTCTTTTTTTTTTTTCCCCCCTCCTTTTTGTGAAGCCCACCTGAAGTGTTTTATCTACCACCCTTTTAGAGGGTCCCCCCGTGAACTTCTCTCTTTGGCGTCCTCACCGAATTGCTTCCTTGAGAAGTTAGCAGAGGTACCCACGTTCCCACTGCAAAATGGTGACTACCCAAGTGGTAGCTGCTCCTTCGTGAGCGTGTACACCTCGTATGCTTTTTTTTTTTTTTTTTTTTTTTTTTTTTGCGTTACGCGAAAATTGTGTTGAAAAAAGAAATTTTTTAAAAAAAGGAAAAGAATTTCTGTGCGCACGCCCCATCGTGTGGAGTTTACACGCTCGTAAATCTACACACATCTGAGCGTAGGATGGCGCTTCCGTATGCGCAATCGACAAATTGAGGATAACCATGCGCGCGGTGTGGCGGCACGGCGGTACAGCGGCATGGCGGCATAGCTGCAGCAAGCACAGCGCCGAGGCTAAACAGGGGTGGCCCGCTTTCTCAACGTTATATCCTCCAAAGATGCCACCCCCAAGAACGACGCTCCATCTTGGTAACCACGCATGGGGATCAAATCCGTTATGCTTCCCCCCAAGTTGGACCGCTCGTTGCAATTTTAGTCCCCTTTGAATATTCCCCCTGATGATGATCCCTCCCCTGGGCAGATGTTCCTAAGGGTATGTGTGTGGGGGGTACGGCAGATCTAACTTGCAGAATTTTCACCCCATTTTTTTCCCATTTTCTTCCCATTATCACCCCATTTTCGCACAACAAGCGAGTTCATTTCACCGCTTCTCACCTAGGCAGTGGCGCTTGGAAAATGGTGGTAGTATAGCATGAACTGAGGGAATCTCCTCCCCTTCCCCGTAAGCAACAGCTAGAAAGTCATCCTATGATGAGCATCTTCATTTTTCGGCTTGACGACCTTCTCCCAATTCTTACACAACAAATCGTAAAGCATAATATAATTGTTGCGCATATCAATAATGGTAATTTTGATGTGAATCCATTCTTTCTTGTCTAACTCTCGAACAGCTTCCTGATAGTCATATACATTGGGATATTTAATAACTTTCGTTGATAATTTTGCTCTATCCATATAATACTTCACAATAGCATCATATAAATTAAAAGCACTCTCTTCAACCCTAGCAAGCTCCTGTATAGCTTCCTCTTGAATCCCAACTCCAAAATTATTTCCATCTTCAATTCTGGGTACATTTAATTGAATCCATAATTTTATATTACCTATTATTTCAATAAGTTCTGACGAATATAATTTTATTTTTTCTAGTTCTGTACTTATTTGTTTGTGTGAAGGAACGTAGTGAGTATAGATAACATTTTCATCTATTACTATTTTTTTTTCTTCATAATTGGTATCATTTTTGATATTGATATCTATTGAATCTTTTTTTTTTTCAATAACATCGTGATCGTTTGTCTTATGTTTCTTCCGTATATTTTCCTCTGTGTGATTAGTTGTATATTTATATGTATTTGTATCTAGGTCACTTACATCTAGGATAGAACCTGGCTCTGCATTTACGTTGACCAGTGTGTTGAAGTAAATTATCCTTTTAGGAATTCTCTCTCTAAGGGATTCTATCGCTTGCTTTGTTACGTCATACTTGAACTGGTTGTATTCTTCCTTCACCTTCGCGTCGAACGGCTCGATTTTGTCCACTTTGCTCAGGATGTTTTCCATATCGGTGCAGCGCGGTTGTGTCTGGCGATGCGTCTGGCGATGCGTCTGGCGATGCGTCTGGCTATGCGTCTGGCTATGCGTCTGGCTATGCGCACCTATTCGTGGCGATGCGTACCGATGCGCACCTATGCGTACCGATGCGTGGCGATGCGCGCCTATCACGTCTTGGCCTCTCCCCTCCGCACAGCTGCTCTATCTCGACCTTCCTCTTGCCGTGTTTTTTCTCCTTTGGTTATCTTTTTTTTTTCCTTTTTGTTCTACCTCTCCTCCAATGACATACGTGCACAACTCAGACTTCCCCGCGTCGGTTGGGACGGATGTGCATAGCCTCACCGGTTGGGTTACCTTCTCCGCTTTGCGTTTGGATGCGCAAGCTGCAGTGGAGACTCGCCAACAGATCGCAGTAAATATATCGGTACAGCCGCCTCAATTATGTGGCTTCTCTTCGCACCAAATCTATACGTGTACATGTAGATGCAGCGCTAGGGCGTTTTTCTGCACTCAGCAGATATGCGTGGTTAAGGAGGGGCGTGGGGGGAAGGTGCTCTCTCCACGAAGTGAGGCAGTTTACTCAGGGAAAGAAAAGGTAAAAGCCTATCCCGTTGATCCCTAACACATATATACATATATATTATATACATACAAGGTATACTCAAACAGACGTTAAGATGAACCACCTTCCCAAGCGTGCGAAGGAAAAGGAAAACCACATCGACGTATTCGAGCAGAGAACCATACGCATCACTCACGCGCAGAGGAACGTCCAATTTGGAATCCTTCCCATAGGATGATACATACGTCAAATCAATTCACTCAGAGCTGCTAATTTTGCTGTACTTTTTTTTGTAAATTCTGTGCGTACTAATTTTTTTCTTTTTTTTTCAACTACATAAACGCAATAGTGTAGTACCCCCTTTTGTAGTTATTTTAAAAAAAAAAAAAAAAAGGCAAGCAACTTTTTAAAGAAAATAAATTGAAAATTTTTGCTTTTTTCTATGGAGGGAGAAAAATAAAAAAGGGGTAGGTTCGGGGTACAAATTTTGACCTTTGCGTTCTGCGTCGCGGGGGTTTGTAGGTCCACAGTTGGGCGTTGGGCCTACTGGCGGCGCAGGAAGGCAGAGCTTTGGGGTAGCCAATTTGGCAGCTAACTGCCGAGGCAGTCTGCTAAGGCAAGCCGTGGTGGCCCCTAACATAGCGCTCCGCACATTTACCCGTGTATAGTATACATGTACAGGAACGCGGCTCCCATAAATGCTCCTCCCGTAAATGCTCCTCCCGTAAATGCTCTCCCATAAATGCAGCTTCCGTCGCGCAAACAGGGTGTCCCATGTTTCAAAAATTGCCATGCTTGTCCCAGTTCTTCCCAAGTTCTTTACCAATTGTTGCCTCTTCACGCATTTGCTCGGTGATGGGGGAACCCCCATATATCCTGCTGCCTTTTGCGTGTTCCCTTGGGTTACTCTATCTCGTGAGAGTTCACCCTATTCGGTAGCTATGCGCGTGTGCGCCCTCCCTCGCGCATGCTTCACCATATGCAGTGAAATGCTTGATTATACCCATGGAGGTGTACCGACTGTGTATAAGGCAGGAGGTTTCATGAGCGCCTCTCCAGAACCCTCCCCCCAAGAGTTTGCTATGAATTATTCTTTAAGTTAATGGCTGCCCCATTTGGGGCAAAACTTACGATAAATAGGTCCACACGTACACTTTTTTTTTTTCTAACCAAACGGGGAACTCTTCGCAGGGGATAAATGCTCCCGTTTTTCCCCTCCCGTTTGTATTTCCTCATTTTTGTATTTCCCCTTTTTTGGTTTTTCCTTTTTTTGGTTTTTCCTTTTTTTGGTTTTTCCTTTTTTTGGTTTTTCCTTTTTTTTTTTTTGGCATCACGCCCTAACAAGAAGCAGCATGCGAAGAGGAAAAAAAAGCGTGGTTGCTAACACACGTACATTGGGATGAGGGAGAGGGCGTCAACTCGAAAGGACATTCCTGTGTATGGCGCATTGCGCACACGGATAGGGGGAAAAACAGCCACCATTGAGTGCAGCCCCCCGTTCGGTGAAGCACCCGCTTAGCAACTCACCAAATTGGCCACAACAATTAGCGGAGGTAGCCGCCATTAAACACCTCCGCTCTTTTGCGCAAAGAGGTGTAGCGCGCTGGGAAGTGGTCTCTTTCCGGCCGTTCCCCCGACTGAGCCGCTTCAGTTGTAGCCACCCAAAGTGGCAAGCTTAAAAAAAAAAAAGCAGAAATTCCCCCAAAACTCACCAAACGTGCTATGTAAACGTGCTATGTAAACGTGCTATGCAAACGCGCCATGCAAACGTGCCATGTCTAAAAGGATGCCACGCGGAGCGAAGTAAATATATGTTAATGTAAAACTCCGTCGGGGGGAGGAGTCGAATCAAATTAACCCCCCTTTTCCAACATCGCGTATCAAATGCTCCTTTTCTTATACGGATGACTAACTGGGCGGAGAAATGTGTAGCATGTGGCATGTGACATGTGACATTTGACATGTGTTTTTTTTTTTTTTTTTTCCGTGGAAGAGGGGACCTTTTACAAAACTGTGAATGGAGACCCAGTCACCATGTGGGCCCAGAAAACGTGGCCAACAGATAGTCTCTACAGTTACATGGGGTACCAACTCGAGTGAGTATTCACTTACGGGGAGACACACACGCGGAAGGAGCGAATGTGGAAATAACCCCCCCGAAAAAAAAAATTTACGTGCACGTAAATATATAAAGCATACCAATATATAAACATACACACATGACTGCATTTTGAGGAAGCATGACGTGCTGCGTCCTCATTTTTATCGTGTTGCTCCTCGTGCTCCGAATTGGCGACTCAGAAAAAGTCCCCCACGACGGAAGAAATGAAAGACCGCTCCTAGCTAGTGCTATCCTCAGGAACAGCTTGAAAAAAAAAAGAGGTACCCATAAGTATACATTGACAAATAAATACATAGGCACACACAAATGTGTAAATAAAAAACGAACACACATAAAGGCGACGCTATTTCTACTCGCACCACATGGATTACAAAAGAGCAACTTCCGTTTCTCCAATCTGTACGTTCGTGGGAACACAAACGTGAAACCCAAAACGAACAAGTCAATTGCGAAGCGATTTAAAATAACAAAAAATGGAAAGCTGATACGAAAAAAAGCGGGAAGGAATCACATGCTGAGGAAGAAAACATCGTCCAATAAAGCGTCCCTGCGGAAGACGACTACCATCGCCTCCAACCGCATTGCGAAGAAGTACAAGAGCGCCATTCATACGTAGGCCCATCTGGGGGGCACGTTAGGGGGGGAGCACCTGGGATGAACACGTTAGGGGGAGAGTAGCTGGGGTGAACACGTTAGACGGTGAGAAGCTGGGATGAATACGTAAGGGGGATAAATCCCACCCCTTTTTTCGCCCATGTTTCCCTGTTGTTCGCCCCTTTTTTTTTTTGCTCCTTTTTTTTGCTCCTTTTTTTTTGCTCCTTTTTTTTTTTGCGTACATATTAGCCCCCAGGAAGTTCACCCCGTGGATGCACCCGTTCGCACTCCTCCCATCGTTACGCCTTTTTTATTTTTTTTTTTTTGAAGGGGAGGTGCAGTTATCTACTTCTACTTAATTTCCTTATTTTTTTTCGCCCGTAAAAGTAGACTTATCATGTCAGTTGGCTGCTAACCGGAGGAGCCCTCCCACGTGTAAATCGCCAAATGAGATATGCTGCTTAGGCACATAATGGAGAGGGTACCCCCTTCGATTCATCTCATATGGCGGGCTCCCCCTCGCAGTTACTCCTAAACGAGCGGATCATTTCATTTAACTTGGCTCGGACTTTATGTTTCTCCGACTGGCTAAATCGATCGATGAATAAAATGCCATCGAGGTGGTCGTACTCATGCTGGAATATCCTCGCATGGATCCCCTTCAAAATTTTCAAATGTTTATTGCCATCCAAGTCGTAGTAACTGATCGATACAACACTTGGCCGATCTACCTTCCCTTCAATGCCTGGAAAGGACAAGCACCCCTCGACCAGTTTGGATCGAATTAGACTAGGTTCCACAATGCTGGGATTAATGAAGACTCTTTCATTTTCCATTTTTTTTTTTTCATAAAGTGCATTCCACACGATTATCCTCATGCTGATATTCACTTGGGGAGCTGCTAACCCCATGCCTTTACTTTCATACATCACGTTGAACATGCTCCTTACGAGGGTCTGTGGGGAGGAAGCAAAGGGAGAAGCGGCCGGGCTGTGGGATATGTGCCTCATTTGGCTGCGTCATTTGGATGCGCCATTTAGCTGCGCCATTTAGCTGCGCCATTTGGCTGCTCCATTTAGCTGCGTCATTTGGATGCGTCTCTTGCACCCCCCGGGTGCACCTCTTTCTTACCCTCAAATTATCGTCAAAGTGCACCACCTCGTGGCACTTCTTCCGAAGCACCGGGTCTGGGTATAGGACGATTTTTAGGTCCTTCTCATTTTGGCTAGTTGACATTCGAACGGCGGTACTTGGCTCCCGCCCTCTTAAGGTGTAGCGGCTTAGACGCAAGCTAGCTCGCTGATTAATTACATATGCAAAACATGTCTCCAAGAAGTGACCGGCAAGTGTTGCTGCTATAGTTAGGGTCAGTGTTAGTCGTTTCCCCTTTGATTTAGCCATGGATTAACGCGACTTTTTTTTTCTCTCTACATTCGTCCCTTCTTTTCCGTGCGGTGGTATGTTCGATGGTGTGAGCATCTATGTTACTTTTCTTCCGCAGTAGGGTTAGGGGTACCTCGTAAAAGAGGCCAACTAAAAAGATAAAACGGAAAAGC